>NW_026970494.1:0-246145 GCF_028390025.1 Pseudophryne corroboree | reverse complement strand
GAAACTTGACTGCAGAATTTGTGTTTCCCCTGGTCGGCTCTCGTATAATTCAGATCTCTTTGTCTCAGGTCTCTCTACAGCCTAGTTTGCTGTCTGTTTCCACTTCTTTTTTCTTGAGCCCCTCCCTTTTATACCCTTGTGCACTATCCTGACTTCTCCTCCTGTCTGCTTACTTTGTGCCTTCCAATGCACAATGCAAACTACAGGTAGTGCTGCAGGGCCCACACCCTTTTACTTGCATTACAGAGCAGCTCTGGAGCTGTTACAGTGCCAAGCTGCTGCAAGAAATCAGCTTGAATGCTTCAGGGGCTGGGGCATGGCCAACATGAGACCCACACCGAAGGAGGGTGGGGGTGTTTAATGCAAACTAAGGGTCATCCAAGCACCGCAAAAGGCCGCCATGCCCTGCACGCCCCTTTTCTCTTTTCATATGCAGACGAAGGTTGAAGCCAACTTTGACCCACTGCTTGGATGACATCACCATATGCAAATCAATCTGCGGCAGGCCTTCCCCCAGGAATGCTTGCACTAGTTGTTGCATTTGGTTTGTTGTTTGGGGGTGCTTCAGTATTAGGCAGCCTTCTGCCCTCCCATGTTCATCTGAAAATATGTGTTCTCCCTGCAGTTGTTGTCCCAGATGAGAGTTCCCTTGTGCTGCCTCAGTTGAATCTCCTTTACTTGACAGAGATGTGCCTGAGCAGCGGCCCTCCCCAGCCCTATCCCAAATCATACTTATTTTGCATAGGAGATACCATGGTCATGAAGATTATTCTCCCAGGGTGAGGTTCATTCATTGCATTCTGGGTATGCTGACCCCTGTGATTTCCCCAAATGTGGGTAACTCGACTGCATTATTTGTGGTAGTGGGGGACTGTGTTTGTGTTTTCCTCTGGTCAGCTCTGGTAAAAGTCAGATTTCTTTGTTTCAGATCTTCCTCTAGCCTTGTTCTTCTTTCGAGAGTTCCCTTGTGCTGCCTCAGTTGGATCTCCTTCACTTGACAGGGGGGTGCCCGAGCAGCGACCCTCCCCAGCTCAAGCCCAACTCCTACTTACCTGCCAGGTGAGATACTATGATCATGAAGGTGCTTCTCCCAGGGCAAGGCTCACCCATTGCACTCTGGGTGTGCTGCCCCTGCGATTTCCCCAAATGTGGGAAACTTGACTGCATAATTTGTGTTTCCCCTGGTCGGCTCTCGTATAATTCAGATCTCTTTGTCTCAGGTCTCTCTCCAGCCTAGTTTGCTGTCTGTTTCCACTTCTTTTTTCTTGAGCCCCTCCCTTTTATACCCTTGTGCACTATCCTGACTTCTCCTCCTGTCTGCTTACTTTGTGCCTTCCAATGCACAATGCAAACTACACACCCTTTTACTTGCCTTACAGAGCAGCTCTGGAGCTGTTACAGTGCCAAGCTGCTGTAAGAAATCAGCTTGAATGCTTCAGGGGCTGGGGCATTGGCAACATGAGCCCCACACCGAAGGAGGGTGGGGGTGTTTAATGCGAACTAAGGGTCATCCAAGCGCCGCAAAAGGCCGCCATGCCCTGCATACCCCTTTTCTCTTTTCATATGCAGATGAGGGTTCCAGCCAACTTTGGCCCACTGCTTGGATGACATCACCGTATGCAAATCCGTCTTCTGCAGAACTTCCCCCAGGAATGCTTGTACTAGTTGTTGCATTTGGTTTGTTGTTTGGGGGTGCTTCAGTATTAGGCAGCCTTCTGCCCTCCCATGTTCATCTGAAAATATGTGTTCTCCCTGCAGTTGTTGTCCCCAGATGAGATTTCCCTTGTGCTGCCTCAGTTGAATCTCCTTTACTTGACAGAGATGTGCCTGAGCAGCGGCCCTCCCCAGCCCTATCCCAAATCATACTTATTTTGCATAGGCGATACCATGGTCATGAAGATTGTTCTCCCAGGGTGAGGTTCATTCATTGCATTCTGGGTATGCTGACCCCTGTGATTTCCCCAAATGTGGGAAACTCGACTGCATTATTTGTGGTAGTGGGGGACTGTGTTTGTGCTTTCCTCTGGTCAGCTCTGGTAAAAGTCAGATTTCTTTGTCTCAGATCTTCCTCTAGCCTTGTTCTTCTTTCGAGAGTTCCCTTGTGCTGCCTCAGTTGGATCTCCTTCACTTGACAGGGGGTGCCCGAGCAGCAATCCTCCACAGCTCTAGCCCAACTCCTACTTACCTGCCAGGTGAGATACTATGATCTTCACTGTTAGGGCAATCAGGATGTGGAATTCCCTGCCAGGGAAGGTGGTAATGGCGGACTCTGTAATTGGATTTAAAAAAGGAATGGATACATTTCTGAATGAAAAAGCTATCCAAGGTTATAATACTTAAAATATCAACATGGTTAATCCGGGGGTAACATGAGTTGTAGTAGCTAACTAGTCATAAAACATTATTCAGCAAGTATGTAGAATCATCACAACTTAAAACAGGTTGAACACGATGGGCAATTTGCCTCTATTCAACCTCAAAAACTTTGTTACTATATGTTACTATATTACTATGTTACTGTAGTATACAGAACACCACAATGCAATGAGCAGGGATAGTGAGCACTGATGAGGATACTAGAACTGACACTGAGCAGCAAGATGCAGCACTGGACTATTAGTAATGTACTGTAGTATGCTGAGCACAACAATGCAGCACAAGACAATGAGCAGTGATACTGAGCACTGATGAGGATACTACTGAGAACTGACACTGAGCAGGAGAGACACACTACTAGTATTACTGAGCAGCAATAAGTATCCACTGATACTGAGCACTGATATTGAGATTTCCACTGAGAGAACATAGCCACGTCCTCTCCGCTCTCTCTTCAATGCACGAGTAAAAATGGCGGCAACGCGCAGCTCTTTATATGGAATCCGAATCTCGCGAGAATCCGACAGCGGGATGATGACATTTTCCCTTGTTCAGGTTTTCCGAGTCAGGCGGGAACAACCGAGCCTGCCTCGTACCAGTGTAAACCACGTGGAGTTCGTGGGGAATTCGGTTCTCGGAGAACCGAACCCGCTCCTCTCTACCTTATACCCATCAAATTTTTTTATTTTCAATCTAAGCCCCTGCAGTTTTCTGTAAGCATCTGCTTTGCTATGATGATCAACAAGTCACAAGGGCAAACACTCAGGGCTTGAGGCGTAGATCTTAGGACCAGCTGCTACAAGCATGGCAGAGGTGTCACTATCACTGGTGACACCCAGAGAGGTGGCGAGGGAGATTGTAATGCAGTGCGCGCAGATAAGCAGCGCAATGGTAAAAAGGAGGCATGGTTTCATAGGTAGGGGCGTTGCCTGGTGGCCTGAATCTACATTTTGTTGCTCCGGGTGTCCCGGGGGTTGGGGGCTGCACCGGGGACTAGTGTGTGAGCGGTGCTGGCTCCTGCACAGTGACATGGCATGGCCACTAGAGATGTGCACCGGAAATTTTTCGGGTTTTGTGTTTTGGTTTTGGGTTCGGTTCCGCGGCCGTGTTTTGGGTTCGAACGCGTTTTGGCTAAACCTCACCGAATTTTTTTTGTCGGATTCGGGTGTGTTTTGGATTCGGGTGTTTTTTTCAAAAAACCCTAAAAAACAGCTTAAATCATAGAATTTGGGAGTCATTTTGATCCCAAAGTATTATTAACCTCAATAACCATAATTTCAACTCATTTTCAGTCTATTCTTAACACCTCACACCTCACAATATTATTTTTAGTCCTAAAATTTGCACCGAGGTCGCTGGATGACTAAGCTCAGTGACCCAAGTGGCCGACACAAACACCTGGCCCATCTAGGAGTGGCACTGCAGTGTCACGCATGATGGCCCTTCCAAAAAACACTCCCCAAACAGCACATGACGCAAAGAAAAAAAGAGGCGCAATGAGGTAGCTGTGTGACTAAGCTCAGCGACCCAAGTGGCCGACACAAACACCTGGCCCATCTAGGAGTGGCACTGCAGTGTCACGCAGGATGGCCCTTCCAAAAAACACTCCCCAAACAGCACATGACGCAAAGAAAAAAAGAGGCGCAATGAGGTAGCTGTGTGACTAAGCTCAGCGACCCAAGTGGCCGACACAAACACCTGGCCCATCTAGGAGTGGCACTGCAGTGTCACGCAGGATGGCCCTTCCAAAAACACTCCCCAAACAGCACATGACGCAAAGAAAAAAAGAGGCGCAATGAGGTAGCTGTGTGACTAAGCTCAGCGACCCAAGTGGCCGACACAAACACCTGGCCCATCTAGGAGTGGCACTGCAGTGTCACGCAGGATGGCCCTTCCAAAAAACACTCCCCAAACAGCACATGACGCAAAGAAAAAAAGAGGCGCAATGAGGTAGCTGTGTGACTAAGCTCAGCGACCCAAGTGGACGACACAAACACCTGGCCCATCTAGGAGTGTCACTGCAGTGTCACGCAGGATTGCCCTTCCAAAAAACACTCCCCAAACAGCACATGACGCAAAGAAAAAAAGAGGCGCAATGAGGTAGCTGTGTGACTAAGCTCAGCGACCCAAGTGGCCGACACAAACACCTGGCCCATCTAGGAGTGGCACTGCAGTGTCACGCAGGATGGCCCTTCCAAAAAACACTCCCCAAACAGCACATGATGCAAAGAAAAATAAAAGAAAAAAGAGGTGCAAGGTGGAATTGCCTTGGGCCCTCCCACCCACCCTTATGTTGTATAAACAGGACATGCACACTTTAACCAACCCATCATTTCAGTGACAGGGTCTGCCACACGACTGTGACTGAAATGACGGGTTGGTTTGGACCCCCACCAAAAAAGAAGCAATTAATCTCTCCTTGCACAAACTGGCTCTATAGAGGCAAGATGTCCACCTCATCATCATCCTTCGATTCATCACCGTGTACATCCCCCTCCTCACAGATTATCAATTCGTCCCCACTGGAATCCACCATCTCAGCTCCCTGTGTACTTTGTGGAGGCAATTGCTGCTGGTCAATGTCTCCACGGAGAAATTGATTATAATTCATTTTAATGAACATCATCTTCTCCACATTTTCTGGAAGTAACCTCGTACGCCGATTGCTGACAAGGTGAGCGGCGGCACTAAACACTCTTTCGGAGTACACACTTGTGGGAGGGCAACTTAGGTAGAATAAAGCCAGTTTGTGCAAGGGCCTCCAAATTGCCTCTTTTTCCTGCCAGTATACGTACGGACTGTCTGACGTGCCTAATTGGATGCGGTCACTCATATAATCCTCCACCATTCTTTCAATGGTGAGAGAATCATATGCAGTGACAGTAGACGACATGTCCGTAATCGTTGGCAGGTCCTTCAGTCCGGACCAGATGTCAGCATCAGCAGTCGCTCCAGACTGCCCTGCATCACCGCCAGCGGGTGGGCTCGGAATTCTGAGCCTTTTCCTCGCACCCCCAATTGCGGGAGAATGTGAAGGAGGAGCTGTTGACCGATCAAGTTCCGCTTGACTTGATAATTTTCTCACCAGCAGGTCTTTGAACCCCTGCAGACTTGTGTCTGCCGGAAAGAGAGATACAACGTAGGTTTTAAATCTAGGATCGAGCACGGTGGCCAAAATGTAGTGCTCTGATTTCAACAGATTGACCACCCGTGAATCCTGGTTAAGCGAATGAAGGGCTCCATCCACAAGTCCCACATGCCTAGCGGAATCGCTCTGTCTTAGCTCCTCCTTCAATGTCTCCAGCTTCTTCTGCAAAAGCCTGATGACGGGAATGACCTGACTCAGGCTGGCAGTGTCTGAACTGACTTCACGTGTGGCAAGTTCAAAAGGTTGCAGAACCTTGCACAACGTTGAAATCATTCTCCACTGCGCTTGAGACAGGTGCATTCCACCTCCTATATCGTGGTCAGATGTATAGGCTTGAATGGCCTTTTGCTGCTCCTCCATCCTCTGAAGCATATAGAGGGTTGAATTCCACCTCGTTACCACTTCTTGCTTCAGATGATGGCAGGGCAGGTTCAGGCGTTTTTGGTGTTGCTCCAGTCTTCTGTACGTGGTGCCTGTACGCCGAAAGTGTCCCGCAATTCTTGTGGCCACCGACAGCATCTCTTGCACGCCCCTGTCGTTTTTTAAATAATTCTGCACCACCAAATTCAAGGTATGTGCAAAACATGGGACGTGCTGGAATTTGCCCAGATATAATGCACGCACAATATTGCTGGCGTTGTCCGATGCCACAAATCCACAGGAGAGTCCAATTGGGGTAAGCCATTCTGTGATGATCTTCCTCAGTTGCCGTAAGAGGTTTTCAGCTGTGTGCGTATTCTGGAAAGCGGTGATACAAAGCGTAGCCTGCCTAGGAAAGAGTTGGCGTTTGCGAGATGCTGCTACTGGTGCCGCCGCTGTTGTTCTTGCGGCGGGAGTCAATACATCTACCCAGTGGGCTGTCACAGTCATATAGTCCTGAGTCTGCCCTGCTCCACTTGTCCACATGTCCGTGGTTAAGTGGACATTGGGTACAACTGCATTTTTTAGGACACTGGTGAGTCTTTTTCTGAGGTCTGTGTACATTTTCGGTATCGCCTGCCTAGAGAAATGGAACCTAGATGGTATTTGGTACCGGGGACACAGTACCTCAATCAAGTCTATAGTTGGCTCTGAAGTAATGATGGATACCGGAACCACGTTTCTCACTGCCCAGGAAGCCAAGGCCTCAGTTATCCGCTTTGCAGCAGGATGACTGCTGTGATATTTCATCTTCCTTGCAAAGGACTGTTGGACAGTCAATTGCTTGGTGGAAGTAGTAAAAGTGGTCTTACGACTTCCCCTCTGGGATGACCATCGACTCCCAGCAGCAACAACAGCAGCGCCAGCAGCAGTAGGCGTTACACTCAAGGATGCATCGGAGGAATCCCAGGCAGGAGAGAACTCGTCAGAATTGCCAGTGACATGGCCTGCAGGACTATTGGCATTCCTGGGGAAGGAGGAAATTGACACTGAGGGAGTTGGTGGGGTGGTTTGCGTGAGCTTGGTTACAAGAGGAAGGGATTTACTGGTCAGTGGACTGCTTCCGCTGTCGCCCAAAGTTTTTGAACTTGTCACTGACTTATGATGAATGCGCTGCAGGTGACGTATAAGGGAGGATGTTCCGAGGTGGTTAACGTCCTTACCCCTACTTATTACAGCTTGACAAAGGCAACACACGGCTTGACACCTGTTGTCCGCATTTCTGTTGAAATACTTCCACACCGAAGAGCTGATTTTTTTGGTATTTTCACCAGGCATGTCAATGGCCATATTCCTCCCACGGACAACAGGTGTCTCGCCGGGTGCCTGACTTAAACAAACCAACTCACCATCAGAATCCTCCTTGTCAATTTCCTCCCCAGCGCCAGCAACACCCATATCCTCCTCATCCTGGTGTACTTCAACACTGACATCTTCAATCTGACTATCAGGAACTGGACTGCGGGTGCTCCTTCCAGCACTTGCAGGGGGCATGCAAATGGTGGAAGGTGCATGCTCTTCACGTCCAGTGTTGGGAAGGTCAGGCATCGCAACCGACACAATTGGACTCTCCTTGTGGATTTGTGATTTTGAAGAACGCACAGTTCTTTGCTGTGCTTTTGCCAGCTTAAGTCTTTTCATTTTTCTAGCGAGAGGCTGAGTGCTTCCATCCTCATGTGAAGCTGAACCACTAGCCATGAACATAGGCCAGGGCCTCAGCCGTTCCTTGCCACTCCGTGTGGTAAATGGCATATTGGCAAGTTTACGCTTCTCCTCCGACGATTTTTATTTAGATTTTTGAGTCCTTTTTTTACTGATCTTTTGTGTTTTGGATTTTACATGCTCTGTACTATGACATTGGGCATCGGCCTTGGCAGACGACGTTGATGGAATTTCATCGTCTCGGCCATGACTAGTGGCAGCAGCTTCAGCACGAGGTGGAAGTGGATCTTGATCTTTCCCTATTTTTGGAACCTCAACATTTTTGTTCTCCATATTTTAATAGGCACAACTAAAAGGCACCTCAGGTAAACAATGGAGATGGATGGATACTAGTATACTTATGGATGACGAGTGACTGACGACACAGAGGTAGCTACAGCCGTGGACTACCGTACTGCGTCTGCTAGTATAGAGATGATAATTAATGATATAAAAAAAATATATATATAACTACTGTAGGTATATATAATATAATGACGGACCTGGTGGACACTGTCAGCAGACTGCTAAACTACTAGTATGAAGAAGATAGAAAAAAACTTCCACCACAGGTAGGTAGGTATACAATTATGGACGAGCACTGACGACACAGAGATAGCCACAGCCGTGGACTACCGTACTGCGTCTGCTAGTATAGAGATGATAATTAATGATATAAAAAAAAATATATATAACTACTGTAGGTATATATAATATAATGACGGACCTGGTGGACACTGTCAGCAGACTGCTAAACTACTAGTATGAAGAAGATAGAAAAAAAAACCCACCACAGTTAGGTATACAATTATGGACGAGTGACGACACAGAGGTAGGTACAGCCGTGAACTACCGTACTGCGTCTGCTAGTATAGATAATATACTAAATATATTACTACTGTAGGTATATAATATAATGACGGACCTGGTGGACACTGTCAGCAGACTCCTAAACTACTAGTATGAAGAAGATAGAAAAAAAAAACCCACCACAGGTAGGTATACAATTATGGACGAGCACTGACGACACAGAGGTAGGTACAGCCGTGGACTACCGTACTGCGTCTGCTAGTATAGATAATATAATAAATATATTACTACTGTAGGTATATAATATAATGACGGACCTGGTGGACACTGTCAGCAGACTGCTAAACTACTAGTATGAAGAAGATAAAAAAAAAACCCACCACAGGTAGGTAGGTATACAATTATGGACGAGCACTGACGACACAGAGATAGCCACAGCCGTGGACTACCGTACTGCGTCTGCTAGTATAGATAATATAATAAATATATTACTACTGTAGGTATATAATATAATGATGGACCTGGTGGACACTGTCAGTAGACTCCTAAACTACTAGTATGAAGAAGATAGAAAAAAAAAACCCACCACAGGTAGGTAGGTATACAATTATGGACGAGCACTGACGACACAGAGATAGCCACAGCCGTGGACTACCGTACTGCGTCTGCTAATATAGAGATGATAAAGATGAAAAAAAAAATATAACACTACTGCAGATAAATATTTATATAATATATGTATGACGGACCTGCTGGACACTGTCAGCAGAATGCGTTTATAGAATAAAAAAAAAACACCACAGGAGTGTTTAACTTTTTCAGGCAGACAATATACTGGTGGTCACACTGGCAGCAAAAGTGTTCACTGTACTCCTGCTATAACTGCTCCCCAGTCTCCCCCACAATTAAGCTGTGTGAGCAGTGAGCACTCAGCACAGTCAGATATACATAGATGATATATCATGCAGCACACTGAGGCTGAGCACAGATATGGTATGTGTATCGTTTTTTTTCAGGCAGAGAACGGATTATAAATAATAAAACTGGTGGTCACTATCAGCAAAACTCTACACTACTGAGTACTCCTGACAAGTTCAACTGCTCCCCAAATTAGTAGTAATTCAAATGTCACTCGTCTCTATCTTCTAATCTAAACGGAGAGGACGCCAGCCACGTCCTCTCCCTATCAATCTCAATGCATGTGTGAAAATGGCGGCGACGCGCGGCTCCTTATATAGAATCCAAGTCTCGTGAGAATCCGACAGCGGGATGATGACGTTCGGGCGCGCTCGGGTTAACCGAGCAAGGCGGGAGGATCCGAGTCTGCTCGGACCCGTGCAAAAAAGGGTGAAGTTCGGGCGGGTTCGGATTCCGAGGAACCGAACCCGCTCATCTCTTATGGCCACCCAGCATGACGCCTCCCTTCTTGACCATGCTGTAATTGCAGTCGCACTGCAGTTCAGCGTGATCATAAAAAATGGTGTAGCCTCCTGCTGGTGCAGACTGTATGTGCGCGCAGGAAGCCGCCACCATTTTTGTGATCACAGCGGCTGAATGTGATGTCATACAGCCGCTGTGACCACGCCCCCTGTGTCTCCTCCATTGCAGACCCCATTTTGAAGCCTTGCCCCCGCACCGCTCCATCCCTGACTTGGAAATGGAGTGTTGCTGACCCCCCTCTCCCCCCCTGCCCCGATTGACAGGCAGAGGCGATCGCATTCTCTGCGGGGTGCCGCAGAAAATGCAGGCACATGCGTATGCTCTTAGCAATTTTTGCAGTTGGATCACTTATTGTGATTGCAATCCAACCTGAATCAGGCCCTATTACCTATCACAATGCGCTGCGGGCAGTACAAAATTGGTTTAATATAGGAGAAAAACCCCCAGACCTGTGCTCCTTAACTGTACCTGGTGGCTAGTGGAGCGGCTGCCCAGTAATCAGTGTCCACGCCAGTGCGCACACGGTCCACCCCCTACGGCCACGCTCCCCTTCATCAGCGGCCTCGTGATCCGGAAGGGCGGTGTGTGTGTGACTGACCTTAGGAAGAAACCGGAGCCTCCGCTGCAGTGACCCAGCAACCAGGGCACGGGAGTATACAGCGCCGCTGGGAGTGATGAAGCTGCAGTAAAGATGTCTATTAGACCTAGCCTGCTGCAGCCCTTGTAGATTCTCATAAAACAAGTTCTTCTTTTCTTGTCAAAATGAATAGCTAAGAATAGGCTGCCTGAGGCAGGCCCCTGTTAAGTGGCCTGCTACTGAAGGCACCAACTACAAACTGAGCTCCCTGTTCATGGAAGCGGGGTTATAGAGGAGGATGCACTGAGCATCTTGGGAACAGTCAAAAGCTTTGAGCCGGTTGGTGCCTCAGATCAAGATCCTACTCTACACCCCAATGTGAATCCTTGTGGAGTCCTGTGTACCCCACAGAAGAAATTAATGTGTCACACCCATTGGCAGCAACCTTAGAATAGCTGCTGATGGGCACAATTGAGAAAGGAAGGGGGGGGGGGGACATTTGAATCCAGCACATAGATGCAATTCAAATATGTAATTTGTACCTTCCTATTTTAAAATATAATGGATGAACTTCACCCTGTGAGAACAATCTTCATGATCAAGAGATCTCATATGCAAAATAAGTATGAGTTGGGATAGGGCTGGGGAGGGTGGCTGCTCGGCCCCTCCCCCGTCAAGTTAAGGAGATTCAACTGAGGAAGCACAAGGGAACTCTCGTCTGGGGACAACAACTGCAGGGAGACCACATCTTTTCAGATGAACATGGGAGGGCGGAAGGCTGCCTAATACTGAAGCACCATCAAATATCAAACCATATGCAACAACTAGTACAAGCATTCCTGGGGGAAGGTCTGCAGCAGACGGATTTGCATACGGTGATGTCATCCAAGCAGTGGGCCAAAGTTGGCTGGAACCCTCATTTGCATATGAAAATAGAAAAGGGGCATGCAGGGCATGGCGGCCTTTTGCGGTGCTTGGATGACCCCTAGTTCGCATTAAACACCCCCACCCTCCTTTGGTGTGGGGCTCATGTTGGCTATGCCCCAGCCCCTGAAGCATTCAAGCTGATTTCTTGCAGCAGCTGGGCACTGTAACAGCTCCAGAGCTGCTCTGTAAGGCAACTAAAAGGGTGTGGGCCCTGCAGCACTACCTGTAGTTCGCATTGTGTGTTGGAAGGCACAAAGTAAGCAGACGGGAGAAGTCAGGATAGTGCGCAAGGGCATAGAAGGCAGTGGCTCCAGAAAAGAGAAGTGGAAACAGACAGCAAACTAGGCTGGAGAGAGACCTGAGACAAAGAGATCTGAATTATACGAGAGCCGACCAGGGGAAACACAAATTATGCAATCAAGTTTCCCACATTTGGGGAAATCGCAGGAGCAGCACACCCAGAGTGCAATGGGTGAGCCTTGCCCTTGGAGAAGCACCTTCATGATCATAGTATCTCACCTGGCAGGTAAGTAGGAGTTGGGCTAGAGCTGGGGAGGGTCACTGCTCGGGCACCCCCCTGTCAAGTGAAGGAGATCCAACTGAGGCAGCACAAGGGTACTCTCGAAAGAAGAACAAGGCTAGAGGAATATATGAGACAAAGAAATCTGACTTTTACCAGAGCTGACCAGAGGAAAACACAAACACAGTCCCCCACTACCACAAAAAATGCAGGCGAGTTTCCCACATTTGGGGAAATCACAGGGGTCAGCATACCCAGAATGCAATGAATGAACCTCACCCTGGGAGAACAATCTTCATGACCATGGTATCTCCTATGCAAAATAAGTATGATTTGGGATAGGGCTGGGGAGGGCCGCTGCTCAGGCACATCTCTGTCAAGTAAAGGAGATTCAACTGAGGCAGCACAAGGGAACTCTCATCTGGGGACAACAACTGCAGGGAGAACACATATTTTCAGATGAACATGGGAGGGAAGAAGGGAATTCCACATCCTGATTGCCCTAACAGTGAAGAAACCTTTCCTCCATTGCGTTCTGAACTTTCCTCCAGTCGCAGCGAGTGACCACGTGTTCTTTTAATAAATAATTCCTCTGATAACTCTTTGTTATGTATCTTTACATATTTGAAGATATTAATAATATCTCCTCTTAGGCACCTCTTTTCTAGTGTATAAATATTCAGCCTAGTAAGTCTTTCCTTATAGTCCAGTACTTTAAGGCCTTTAATCAATTTAGTCTTCAGGATCTCTGACACTTCCATGAGCAGCAGAGTAGTGCAATGGAAGCATGCTGGGCCCATAACCCAGAGGTCGATTGATCGAAACTATCCTCTGCTATGTGCATTTTTTTTTTTATAATTAAAGTAATCAAAAACTGGGATTGATATTTTGGCACTTTTATTTTTACTTAAAGTACAATAACTTTTATCATTTTAATTTGTTTTAATAGTATATTGACAGCATTGTTTTCTTTAAAAAATCCACTTAATTTTCTTTACCCTATTACTGAAATGGTAATTGACAAAAACAAACTACATTGTCACCAGAAGAGCAATGCAAAATGTACAAGTGATATATGAAAATCATCTTCCATCTTGAATTTCAATGATGCATTGGGACAACAATTTGTGAGAAACATCTTCACCCATAAAGAAAGATTTTCTTAATTCCTTACCTGTGTGCTGATTAGATATCACCTTGTTTTCACATTAAACAGACTTCCCCATGAGGAAGCAGCAAGGATGCAGTGACGTTTCCTGGTGTCAACCTGTATTATTTCAGTAGACATTGAAATGAGGATGCATCTTTGATGCCTTTCCAATGAAGCAAGTTTAATTCAGTAATAGGTGAAAAACCATTCCTACAAAGGTGTTAATCAGAGACTTGGCTTTGTGGACACTTTTCAGAGAGCAAATTTGTTAGCATAAACATAAAATCAGAAAATGAAGAGCTGTTTAATCACTCAATTGGACTTTTCTGCCAGCATAATTTTTTTTCTCTGCAACTCACTGCTAAATTGTGCTTCCTAGCTGTTTTTTTATAAAATCACTTAATCAAATCTAACTCTGATTACATCAGAGAAGGCCAGGTACCCTACACCATAAGGGGGGTTTTTGAAATTTTGACTTGTCTACTTAAAGATCACCAAAATCTGATTACAAGTTCAATTACATCCCTGGGTGGGATTGAACCACCAACCTTTTGGTTAATAGCCAAACATGCTAACCGATTGCGCCACAGAGACACCTTGCGAAAGTCAATACTGACAAAGGCTAATAAGCATTCATCTAGAACGTTTCCTAGAAAAACTTTAAAAAGTCAATAATCTGGAGAATTTTTGTAAGAAACACATTGGTACTTTCCCATGATGAGTGAGTGCTTCAGGATTTCTTGCACTTACATGGGCTATTAACCAAAAGGTTGGTGGTTCAATCCCACCCAGGGATGTAATTGACCTTGTCATCAGATTTTGGTGATCTTTAAGTAGACAAGTCAAAATTTCAAACCCCCTCTTATGGTGTAGGGTACCTGGCCTTCTCTGACGTAATCAGAGTTAGATTTAATTAAGTGATTTTATAAAAAACAGCTAGGAAGCACAATTTAGCAGTGGGTTGCAGAGAAAAAAATAACATTTTAAACCTACCGGTAATTTTTTTTTCTCGTAGTCCGTAGAGGATGATGGGGACTCCGTAAGGACCATGGGGGATAGACGGGCTCCGCAGCAGACATGGGCACTTTAAGAAAGACTTTAGATCTGGGTGTGCACTGGCTCCTCCCTCTATGCCCCTCCTCCATACCTCAGTTAGAGAAACTGTGCCCAGAGGAGACGGACAGTACGAGGAAAGGATTTTTGTTAATCCAAGGTCAAGATTCATACCAGCCACACCAATCACACCGTATAACTTGTGATATACTACCCAGTTAACAGTATGAAAACAACATAGCATCAGTCCAAGACCGATGAAAACTAACATATAACCCTTATGTAAGCAATAACTATATACAAGTCTTGCAGAAGTAGACCGCACTTGGGACGGGCACCCAGCATCCTCTACGGACTACGAGAAAAAGATTTACCGGTAGGTTTAAAATCTTATTTTCTCTTACGTCCTAGAGGATGCTGGGGACTCCGTAAGGACCATGGGGATAATACCAAAGCTCCCAAACGGGCAGGAGAGTGCGGATGACTTTGCAGCACCGATTGAGCAAACAGGAGGTCCTCCTCAGCCAGGGTATCAAACTTATAGAACTTTGCAAAGGTGTTTGAACCAATTTTGACCCACTGCTTGGATGACATCACCATATGCAAATCCATCTGCGGCAGGCCTTCCCCCAGGAATGCTTGCACTAGTTGTTGCATTTGGTTTGTTGTTTGGGGGTGCTTCAGTATTAGGCAGCCTTCTGCCCTCCCATGTTCATCTGAAAATATGTGTTCTCCCTGCAGTTGTTGTCCCCAGATGAGAGTTCCCTTGTGCTGCCTCAGTTGAATCTCCTTTACTTGACAGAGATGTGCCTGAGCAGCGGCCCTCCCCAGCCCTATCCCAAATCATACTTATTTTGCATAGGAGATACCATGGTCATGAAGATTGTTCTCCCAGGGTTAGGTTAATTCATTGCATTCTGGGTATGCTGACCCCTGTGATTTCCCCAAATGTGGGAAACTCAACTGCATTATTTGTGGTAGTGGGGGACTGTGTTTGTGCTTTCCTCTGGTCAGCTCTGGTAAAAGTCAGATTTCTTTGTCTCAGATCTTCCTCTAGCCTTGTTCTTCTTTCGAGAGTTCCCTTGTGCTGCCTCAGTTGGATCTCCTTCACTTGACAGGGGGGTGCCCGAGCAGCGACCCTCCCCAGCTCTAGCCCAACTCCTACTTACCTGCCAGGTAAGATACTATGATCATGAAGATGCTTCTCCCAGGGCAAGGCTCACCCATTGCACTCTGGGTGTGCTGCCCCTGCGATTTCCCCAAATGTGGGAAACTTGACTGCATAATTTGTGTTTCCCCTGGTCGGCTCTCATATAATTCAGATCTCTTTGTCTCAGGTCTCTCTCCAGCCTAGTTTGCTGTCTGTTTCCACTTCTTTTTTCTTGAGCCCCTCCCTTCTATACCCTTGTGCACTATCCTGACTTCTCCCGTCTGCTTACTTTGTGCCTTCCAACGCACAATACAAACTACAGGTAGTGCTGCAGGGCCCACACCCTTTTACTTGCTTTACAGAGCAGCTCTGGAGCTGTTACAGTGCCCAGCTGCTGCAAGAAATCAGCTTGAATGCTTCAGGGGCTGGGGCATAGCCAACATGAGCCCCACACCGAAGGAGGGTGGAGGTGTTTAATGCGAACTAGGGGTCATCCAAGCGCCGCAAAAGGCCGCCATGCCCTGCACACCCCTTTATTCTTTTCATATGCAGACGAGGGTTGAAGCCAACTTTGACCCACTGCTTGGATGACATCACCATATTCAAATCCATCTGCTGCAGGCCTTCCCCCAGGAATGCTTGCACTAGTTGTTGCATTTGGTTTGTTGTTTGGGGGTGCTTCAGTATTAGGCAGCCTTCTGCCCTCCCATGTTCATCTGAAAATATGTGTTCTCCCTGCAGTTGTTGTCCCCAGATGAGAGTTCCCTTGTGCTGCCTCAGTTGAATCTCCTTTACTTGACAGAGATGTGCCTGAGCAGCGGCCCTCCCCAGCCCTATCCCAAATCATACTTATTTTGCATAGGAGATACCATGGTCATGAAGATTGTTCTCCCAGGGTTAGGTTCATTCATTGCATTCTGGGTATGCTGACCCCTGTGATTTCCCCAAATGTGGGAAACTCAACTGCATTATTTGTGGTAGTGGGGGACTGTGTTTGTGCTTTCCTCTGGTCAGCTCTGGTAAAAGTCAGATTTCTTTGTCTCAGATCTTCCTCTAGCCTTGTTCTTCTTTCGAGAGTTCCCTTTTGCTGCCTCAGTTGGATCTCCTTCACTTGACAGGGGGGTGCCCGAGCAGCGACCCTCGCCAGCTCTAGCCCAACTCCTACTTACCTGCCAGGTGAGATACTATGATCATGAAGATGCTTCTCCCAGGGCAAGGCTCACCCATTGCACTCTGGCTGTGCTGCCCCTGCGATTTCCCCAAATGTGGGAAACTTGACTGCATAATTTGTGTTTCCCCTGGTCGGCTCTCATATAATTCAGATCTCTTTGTCTCAGGTCTCTCTCCAGCCTAGTTTGCTGTCTGTTTCCACTTCTTTTTTCTTGAGCCCCTCCCTTCTATACCCTTGTGCACTATCCTGACTTCTCCCATCTGCTTACTTTGTGCCTTCCAACGCACAATGCAAACTACAGGTAGTGCTGCAGGGCCCACACCCTTTTACTTGCTTTACAGAGCAGCTCTGGAGCTGTTACAGTGCCCAGCTGCTGCAAGAAATCAGCTTGAATGCTTCAGGGGCTGGGGCATAGCCAACATGAGCCCCACACCGAAGGAGGGTGGAGGTGTTTAATGCGAACTAGGGGTCATCCAAGCGCCGCAAAAGGCCGCCATGCCCTGCACACCCCTTTTTTCTTTTCATATGCAGACGAGGGTTGAAGCCAACTTTGACCCACTGCTTGGATGACATCACCATATGCAAATCCATCTGCTGCAGGCCTTCCCCCAGGAATGCTTGCACTAGTAGTTGCATTTGGTTCGTTGTTTGGGGGTGCTTCAGTTTTAGGCAGCCTTCTGCCCTCCCATGTTCATCTGAAAATATGTGTTCTCCCTGCAGTTGTTGTCCCCAGATGAGAGTTCCCTTGTGCTGCCTCAGTTGAATCTCCTTTACTTGACAGAGATGTGCCTGAGCAGCGGCCCTCCCCAGCCCTATCCCAAATCATACTTATTTTGCATAGGAGATACCTTGGTCATGAAGATTGTTCTCCCAGGGTGAGGTTCATTCATTGCATTCTGGGTATGCTGACCCCTGTGATTTCCCCAAATGTGGGAAACTCGACTGCATTATTTGTGGTAGTGGGGGACTGTGTTTGTGCTTTCCTCTGGTCAGCTCTGGTAAAAGTCAGATTTCTTTGTCTCAGATCTTCCTCTAGCCTTGTTCTTCTTTCGAGAGTTCCCTTGTGCTGCCTCAGTTGGATCTCCTTCACTTGACAGGGGGTGCCCAAGCAGCAATCCTCCACAGCTCTAGCCCAACTCCTACTTACCTGCCAGGTGAGATACTATGATCTTCACTGTTAGGGCAATCAGGATGTGGAATTCCCTGCCAGGGAAGGTGGTAATGGCGGACTCTGTAATTGGATTTAAAAAAGGAATGGATACATTTCTGAATGAAAAAGCTATCCAAGGTTATAATACTTAAAATATCAACATGGTTAATCCGGGGGTAACATGAGTTGTAGTAGTTAACTAGTCATAAAACATTATTCAGCAAGTATGTAGAATCATCACAACTTAAAACAGGTTGAACACGATGGGCAATTTGCCTCTTTTCAACCTCAAAAACTATATTACTATATGTTACTATATTACTATGTTACTGTAGTATACAGAACACCACAATGTAATGAGCAGTGATAGTGAGCACTGATGAGGATACTAGAACTGACACTGAGCAGCAAGATGCAGCACTGGACTATTAGTAATGTACTGTAGTATGCTGAGCACCACAATGCAGCACAAGACAATGAGCAGTGATACTGAGCACTGATGAGGATACTACTGAGAACTGACACTGAGCAGGAGAGACACACTACTAGTATTACTGAGCAGCAATAAGTAACCACTGATACTGAGCACTGATATTGAGATTTCCACTGAGAGAACATAGCCACGTCCTCTCCGCTCCCTCTTCAATGCACGAGTAAAAATGGCGGCAACGCGCAGCTCTTTATATGAAATCCGAATCTCGCGAGAATCCGACAGCGGGATGATGACATTTTCCCTTGTTCAGGTTTTCCGAGTCAGGCGGGAACAACCGAGCCTGCCTCGGACCAGTGTAAACCACGTGGAGTTCGTGGGGAATTCGGTTCTCGGAGAACCGAACCCGCTCCTCTCTACCTTATACCCATATATTTTTTTATTTTCAATCTAAGCCCCTGCAGTTTTCTGTAAGCATCTGCTTCGCTATGATGATCAACAAGTCACAAGGGCAAACACTCAGGGCTTGAGGCGTAGATCTTAGGACCAGCTGCTACAAGCATGGCAGAGGTGTCACTATCACTGGTGACACCCAGAGAGGTGGCGAAGGAGATTGTAATGCAGTGCGCGCAGATAAGCAGCGCAATGGTAAAAAGGAGGCATGGTTTCATAGGTAGGGGTGTGGCCTGGTGGCCTGAATCTACATTTTGTTGCTCCGGGTGTCCCGGGGGTTGGGGGCTGCACCCGGGGACTAGTGTGTGAGCGGTGCTGGCTCCTGCACAGTGACAGGACATGGCCACCCAGCATGACGCCTCCCTTCTTGACCAATCTGTAATTGCAGTCGCACTGCAGTTCAGCGTGATCATAAAAAATGGTGTAGCCTCCTGCTGGTGCAGACTGTATGTGCGCGCAGGAAGCCGCCACCATTTTTGTGATCACAGCGGCTGAATGTGATGTCATACAGCCGCTGTGACCACGCCCCCTGTGTCTACTCCGTTGCAGACCCCATTTTGAAGCCTTGCCCCCGCACCGCTCCATCCCTGACTTGGAAATGGAGTGTTGCTGACCCCCCTCTCCCCCCCTGCCCCGATTGACAGGCAGAGGCGATCGCATTCTCTGCGGGGTGCCGCAGAAAATGCAGGCACATGCGTATGCTCTTAGCAATTTTTGCAGTTGGATCGCTTACTGTGATTGCAATCCAACCTGAATCAGGCCCTATTACCTATCACAATGCGCTGCGGGCAGTACAAAATTGGTTTAATATGGGAGAAAAAACCCCAGACCTGTGCTCCTTAACTGTACCTGGTGGCTCGTGGAGCGGCTGCCCAGTAATCAGTGTCCACGCCAGTGCGCACACGGTCCACCCCCTACGGCCACGCTCCCCTTCATCAGCGGCCTCGTGATCCGGAAGGGCGGTGCGTGTGTGACTGACCTTAGGAAGAAACCGGAGCCTCCGCTGCAGTGACCCAGCAACCAGGGCACGGGAGTATACAGCGCCGCTGGGAGTGATGAAGCTGCAGTAAAGATGTCTATTAGACCTAGCCTGCTGCAGCCCTTGTAGATTCTCATAAAAAAAGTTCTTATTTTCTTGTCAAAATTAATAGCTAAGAATAGGCTGCCTGAGGCAGGCCCCTGTTAAGTGGCCTGCTACTGAAGGCACCAACTACAAACTGAGCTCCCTGTTCATGGAAGCGGGGTTATAGAGGAGAATGCGCTGAGCATCTTGGGAACAGTCAAAAGCTTTGAGCCGGTTGGTGCCTCAGATCAAGATCCTACTCTACACCCCAATGTGAATCCTTGTGGAGTCCAGTGTACCCCACAGAAGAAATTAATGTGTCACACCCATTGGCAGCAACCTTAGAATAGCTGCTGACGGGCACAATTGAGAAAGGAAGGGGGGGGGACATTTGAATCCAGCACATAGATGCAATTCAAATATGTAATTTGAACCTTCCTATTTTAAAATATAATGGATGAACTTCACCCTGTGATAACAATCTTCATGATATAGAGATCTCATATGCAAAATAAGTATGAGTTGGGATAGGGCTGGGGAGGGTGGCTGCTCGGGCAAGCCCCTCCCCCGTCAAGTTAAGGAGATTCAACTGAGGAAGCACAAGGGAACTCTCGTCTGGGGACAACAACTGCAGGGAGACCACATTTTTTCAGATGAACATGGGAGGGCGGAAGGCTGCCTAATACTGAAGCACCATCAAATATCAAACCATATGCAATAACTAGTACAAGCATTCCTGGGGGAAGGTCTGCAGGAGACGAATTTGCATACGGTGATGTCATCCAAGCAGTGGGCCAAAGTTGGCTGGAACCCTCATCTGCATATGAAAAGAGAAAAGGGTTATGCAGGGCATGGCAGCCTTTTGCGGCGCTTGGATGACCCCTAGTTCGCATTAAACACCTCCACCCTCCTTCGGTGTGGGGCTCATGTTGGCTATGCCCCAGCCCCTGAAGCATTCAAGCTGATTTCTTGCAGCAGCTGGGCACTGTAACAGCTCCAGAGCTGCTCTGTAAGGCAAATAAAAGGGTGTGGGCCCTGCAGCACTACCTGTAGTTCGCATTGTGCGTTGGAAGGCACAAAGTAAGCAGACGGGAGAAGTCAGGATAGTGCGCAAGGGCATAGAAGGGAGCGGCTCAAGAAAAGAGAAGTGGAAACAGACAGCAAACTAGGCTGGAGAGAGACCTGAGACAAAGAGATCTGAATTATACGAGAGCCGACCAGGGGAAACACAAATTATGCAGTCAAGTTTCCCATATTTGGGGAAATCGCAGGGGCAGCACACCCAGAGTGCAATGGTTGAGCCTTGCCCTGGGAGAAGCACCTTCAAGATCATAGTATCTCACCTGGCAGGTAAGTAGGAGTTGGGCTAGAGCTGGGGAGGGTCGCTGCTCGGGCACCCCCCTGTCAAGTGAAGGAGATCCAACTGAGGCAGCACAATGGAACTCTCGAAAGAAGAACAAGGCTAGAGGAAGATCTGAGACAAAGAAATCTGACTTTTACCAGAGCTGACCAGCGGAAAACACAAACACAGTCCCCAACTACCACAAATAATGCAGGCGAGTTTCGCACATTTGGGTAAATCACAGGGGTCAGCATACCCAGAATGCAATGAATGAACCTCACCCTGGGTGAACAATTTTCATGACCATGGTGTCTCCTATGCAAAATAAGTATGATTTGGGATAGGGCTGGGGAGGGCCGCTGCTCAGGCACATCTCTGTCAAGTAAAGGAGATTCAACTGAGGCAGCACAAGGGAACTCTCATATGGGGACAACAACTGCAGGGAGAACACATATTTTCAGATGAACATGGGAGGGCAGAAGGCTGCCTAATACTGAAGCACCCCCAAACAACAAACCAAATGCAACAACTAGTGCAAGCATTCCTGGGGGAAGGCCTGCAGCAGATGGATTTGCATATGGTGATGTTATCCAAGCAGTGGGTCAAAGTTGGCTTCAACCCTCATCTGCATATGAAAAGAGAAAAGGGGCGTGCAGGGCATGGCGGCCTTTTGCGGTGCTTGGATGACCCCTAGATCGCATTAAACACCCCCACCCTCCTTTGGTGTGGGGCTCATGTTGGCCATGCCCCATCCCATGAAGCATTCAAGCTGATTTCTTGCAGCAGCTGGGCACTGTAACAGCTCCAGAGCTGCTCTGTAAGGCAAGTAAAAGGGTGTGGGCCCTGCAGCACTACCTGTAGTTTGCATTGTGCATTGGAAGGCACAAAGTAAGCAGACGGGAGGAGAAGTCAGGATAGTGCACAAGGGTATAGAAGGGAGGGGCTCAAGAAAAAAGAAGTGGAAACAGAGAGCAAACTAGGCTGGAGAGAGACCTGAGACAAAGAGATCTGAATTATACGAGAGCCGACCAGAGGAAACACAAATTATGCAGTCAAGTGTCCCACATTTGGGGAAATCGTAGGAGCAGCACACCCAGTGTGCAATGGGTGAGCCTTGCCCTGGGAGAAGCACCTTCCTGATTATAGTATCTCACCTGGGTGTGCTGCCCCTGCGATTTCCCCAAATGTGGGAAACTTGACTGCATAATTTATGTTTCCCCTGGTCGGCTCTCATATAATTCAGATCTCTTTGTCTCAGGTCTCTCTCCAGCCTAGTTTGCTGTCTGTTTCCACTTCTTTTTTCTTGAGCCCCTCCCTTCTATACCCTTGTGGACTATCCTGACTTCTCCTCCTGTCTGCTTACTTTGTGCCTTCCAATGCACAATGCAAACTACAGGTAGTGCTGCAGGGCCCACACCCTTTTACTTGCCTTACAGAGCAGCTCTGGAGCTGTTACAGTGCCAAGCTGCTGCAAGAAATCAGCTTGAATGCTTCAGGGGCTGGGGCATGGCCAACATGAGCCCCACACCGAAGGAGGGTGGGGGTGTTTAATGCGAACTAAGGGTCATCCAAGCGCCGCAAAAGGCCGCCATGCCCTGCATACCCCTTTTCTCTTTTCATATGCAGATGAGGGTTCCAGCCAACTTTGGCCCACTGCTTGGATGACATCACTATATGCATATCCGTCTTCTGCAGACCTTCCCCCAGGAATGCTTGTACTAGTTGTTGCATTTGGTTTGTTGTTTGGGGGTGCTTCAGTATTAGGCAGCCTTCTGCCCTCCCATGTTCATCTGAAAATATGTGTTCTCACTGCAGTTGTTGTCCCCAGATGAGAGTTCCCTTGTGCTGCCTCAGTTGAATCTCCTTTACTCTAAAACTTGTAAAACTTAGCAAAAGTGTTTACTAAATAGCTGCTCGGCAAAGTTGCAATGCCGAGACTCCCCGACCAGCTGCCCAGGATGAACCCACCTTTCTAGTAGAATGGGTCTTCACCTAATTCAGTAACGGCAATCCTGCCGTGGAATGAGCATGCTGAATCTTACCACAGATCCAGCGCATAATTGTCTACATGGAAGCAGGACACCCAATCCTGTTGGGAGCATACAGGACAAACAGAGCCTCTGTTTTCCTAATCTGAACCGTTCTGGTGACATAAATTTTCAAAGTTCTGACCACAGCCAGAGACTTTGACTCAACGAAGGTGTCAGTGGCCAAAGGCACCATGTGGAAAGATGAACCACCTTCGGCAGAAATAGTTGACGTGTCCTCAATTCTGCTCTATCTTCATGAAATATCAAATAAAGGCTCTTGTGATACTGCATGGTTTGTACTGTTTTCCATGTGCTCCCAGATCTTTCAAGCAAGAAGCATGGTCAAGAAAGTTCTGTTTGAAAAGAAACAACATTTACTGTCATTGTTATAGAATTTGGGAGAAAAAACAAGAAGAAATCTGCACTGTTGACGCACTGGACAGAATGAATGAATCATAAAATATAACCTTTATTAAGTATGTATTAAAATTGGATAAATATTAATATTATTATCCCAAACTGCAGTGAAACATAAAGGTTAAAATCACAGAACTAACATACATGTGCATAAGAAGAATAAAGAGATGTGAAAAAAAGGTTTAAAAAGCGTGTCCGTGTGTGATTATTTTTGAAGGCACAACCCTGGCGGGGTTGTTTATATAGATATATATGTTGCTAATAATCACTTTCTAGCGTAATGTTATTAAATAGCTGTTAGTATCTATGTCGTCAGGTACCACTGGGTCGTATCCTATATACTCCTGTGGGAAACTTGACTGCATAATTTGTGTTTCCCCTGGTCGGCTCTCGTATAATTCAGATCTCTTTGTCTCAGGTCTCTCTCCAGCCTAGTTTGCTGTCTGTTTCCACTTCTCTTTTCTTGAGCCGCTGCCTTCTATGCCCTTGTGCACTCTCCAGACTTCTCCTGTCTGCTTACTTTGTGCCTTCCAACGCACAATGCAAACTACAGGTAGTGCTGCAGGGCCCACACCCTTTTACTTGCCTTACAGAGCAGCTCTGGAGCTGTTACAGTGCCCAGCTGCAGCAAGAAATCAGCTTGAATGCTTCAGGGGCTGGGGCATAGCCAACATGAGCCCCACACCGACGGAGGGTGGAGGTGTTTAATGCAAACTAGGGGTCAGCCAAGCGCCGCAAAAGGCCGCCATGCCCTGCATGCCCCTTTTCTCTTTTCATATGCAGACGAGGGTTGAAGCCAACTTTGACCCACTGCTTGGATGACATCACCATATGCAAATCCATCTGCGGCAGGCCTTCCCCCAGGAATGCTTGCACTAGTTGTTGCATTTGGTTTGTTGTTTGGGGGTGCTTCAGTATTAGGCAGCCTTCTGCCCTCCCATGTTCATCTGAAAATATGTGTTCTCCCTGCAGTTGTTGTCCCCAGATGAGAGTTCCCTTGTGCTGCCTCAGTTGAATCTCCTTTACTTGACAGAGATGTGCCTGAGCAGCGGCCCTCCCCAGCCCTATCCCAAATCATACTTATTTTGCATAGGAGATACCATGGTCATGAAGATTGTTCTCCCAGGGTTAGGTTCATTCATTGCGTTCTGGGTATGCTGACCTCTGTGATTTCCCCAAATGTGGGAAACTCAACTGCATTATTTGTGGTAGTGGGGGACTGTGTTTGTGCTTTCCTCTGGTCAGCTCTGGTAAAAGTCAGATTTCTTTGTCTCAGATCTTCCTCTAGCCTTGTTCTTCTTTCAAGAGTTCCCTTGTGCTGCCTCAGTTGGATCTCCTTCACTTGACAGGGGGGTGCCCGAGCAGCGACCCTCCCCAGCTCTAGCCCAACTCCTACTTACCTGCCAGGTGAGATACTATGATCATGAAGTTGCTTCTCCCAGGGCAAGGCTCACCCATTGCACTCTGGGTGTGCTGCCCCTGCGATTTCCCCAAATATGGGAAACTTGATTGCATAATTTGTGTTTCCCCTAGTCGGCTCTCATATAATTCAGATCTCTTTGTCTCAGGTCTCTCTCCAGCCTAGTTTGCTGTCTGTTTCCACTTCTTTTTTCTTGAGCCCCTCCCTTCTATACCCTTGTGCACTATCCTGACTTCTCCTCCTGTCTGCTTACTTTGTGCCTTCCGATGCACAATGCAAACTACAGGTAGTGCTGCAGGGCCCACACCCTTTTACTTGCCTTACAGAGCAGCTCTGGAGCTGTTACAGTGCCCAGCTGCTGCAAGAAATCAGCTTGAATGCTTCAGGGGCTGGGGCATAGCCAACATGAGCCCCACACCGACGGAGGGTGGAGGTGTTTAATGCGAACTAAGGGTCATCCAAGCGCCGCAAAAGGCCGCCATGCCCTGCATACCCCTTTTCTCTTTTCATATGCAGATGAGGGTTCCAGCCAACTTTGGCCCACTGCTTGGATGACATCACTGTATGCAAATCCGTCTTCTGCAGACCTTCCCCCAGGAATGCTTGTACTAGTTGTTGCATTTGGTTTGTTGTTTGGGGGTGCTTCAGTATTAGGCAGCCTTCCACCCTCCCATGTTCATCTGAACAGATGTGGTCTCCCTGCAGTTGTTGTCCCCAGACGAGAGTTCCCTTGTGCGTCCTCAGTTGAATCTCCTTAACTTGACGGGGGAGGGGCTGCCCGAGCAGCCACCCTCCCCAGCCCTATCCCAACTCATACTTATTTTGCATATGAGATCTCTTGATCATGAAGATTGTTCTCACAGGGTGAGGTTCATCCATTATATTTTAAAATAGGAAGGTACAAATTACATATTTGAATTGCATCTATGTGCTGGATTCAAATGTCCCCCCCCCCCCTTCCTTTCTCAATTGTGCCCGTCAGCAGCTATTCTAAGGTTGCTGCCAATGGGTGTGACACATTAATTTCTTCTGTGGGGTACACTGGACTCCACAAGGATTCACATTGGGGTGTAGAGTAGGATCTTGATCTGAGGCACCAACCGGCTCAAAGCTTTTGACTGTTCCCAAGATGCTCAGCGCATCCTCCTCTATAACCCCGCTTCCATGAACAGGGAGCTCAGTTTGTAGTTGGTGCCTTCAGTAGCAGGCCACTTAACAGGGGCCTGCCTCAGGCAGCCTATTCTTAGCTATTAATTTTGACAAGAAAAGAAGAACTTGTTTTATGAGAATCTACAAGGGCTGCAGCAGGCTAGGTCTAATAGACATCTTTACTGCAGCTTCATCACTCCCAGCGGCGCTGTATACTCCCGTGCCCTGGTTGCTGGGTCACTGCAGCGGAGGCTCCAGTTTCTTCCTAAGGTCAGTCACACACACACCGCCCTTCCGGATCACGAGGCCGCTGATGAAGGGGAGCGTGGCCGTAGGGGGTGGACCGTGTGCGCACTGGCGTGGACACTGATTACTGGGCAGCCGCTCCACTAGCCACCAGGTACAGTTAAGGAGCACAGGTCTGGGAGTTTTACTCCTATATTAACCCAATTTTGTACTGCCCGCAGCGCATTGTGATAGGTAATAGGGCCTGATTCAGGTTGGAATGCAATCACAATAAGCGATCCAACTGCAAAAACAATACAGCTTTTCCTTGCCGATATCTCTCTTTTGCAAAGAGCTAGGCATTGGAAAATTCAGGGCTATAACGTGTAGATGAAGCACTAACAGTAGGCTTTAAAATTTTCATTCTAGTGTCTTTAGTTTGGGAGAAAAATGCAAAGGTACAATACAGCTTTTCCTTGCCGATATCTCTCTTTTGCAAAGAGATAGGCATTGGAAAATTCAGGGCTATAACGTGTAGATGAAGCACTAACAGGAGGCTTTAAAATTTTCATTCTAGTGTCTTTCGTTTGGGAGAAAAATGCAAAGGTACAATACAGCTTTTCCTTGCCAATATCTCTCTTTTGCAAAGAGCTAGGCATTGGAAAATTCAGGGCTATAACGTGTAGATGAAGCACTAACAGGAGGCTTTAAAATTTTCATTCTAGTGTCTTTCGTTTGGGAGAAAAATGCAAAAGTACAATGCAGCTTTTCCTTGCCGATATCTCTCTTTTGCAAAGAGATAGGCATTGGAAAATGCAGGGCTATAACGTGTAGATGAAGCACTAACAGTAGGCTTTAAAATTTTCATTCTAGTGTCTTTAGTTTGGGAGAAAAATGCAAAGGTACAATACAGCTTTTCCTTGCCGATATCTCTCTTTTGCAAAGAGATAGGCATTGGAAAATTCAGGGCTATAACGTGTAGATGAAGCACTAACAGGAGGCTTTAAAATTTTCATTCTAGTGTCTTTCGTTTGGGAGAAAAATGCAAAGGTACAATACAGCTTTTCCTTGCCGATATCTCTCTTTTGCAAAGAGATAGGCATTGGAAAATTCAGGGCTATAACGTGTAGATGAAGCACTAACAGGAGGCTTAAAAATTTTCATTCTAGTGTCCTTCGTTTGGGAGAAAAATGCAAAGGTACAATACAGCTTTTCCTTGCCAATATCTCTCTTTTGCAAAGAGATAGGCATTGGAAAATTCAGGGCTATAACGTGTAGATGAAGCACTAACAGGAGGCTTTAAAATTTTCATTCTAGTGTCTTTCGTTTGGGAGAAAAATGCAAAGGTACAATACAGCTTTTCCTTGCCGATATCTCTCTTTTGCAAAGAGATAGGCATTGGAAAATTCAGGGCTATAACGTGTAGATGAAGCACTAACAGGAGGCTTAAAAATTTTCATTCTAGTGTCCTTCGTTTGGGAGAAAAATGCAAAGGTACAATACAGCTTTTCCTTGCCGATATCTCTCTTTTGCAAAGAGATAGGCATTGGAAAATTCAGGGCTATAACGTGTAGATGAAGCACTAACAGGAGGCTTTAAAATTTTCATTCTAGTGTCCTTCGTTTGGGAGAAAACTGCAAAGGTACAATACAGCTTTTCCTTGCCGATATCTCTCTTTTGCAAAGAGATAGGCATTGGTAAATTCAGGGCTATAACGTGTAGATGAAGCACTAATAGGAGGCTTTAAAATTTTCATTCTAGTGTCCTTCGTTTGGGAGAAAAATGCAAAGGTACAATACAGCTTTTCCTTGCCGATATCTCTCTTTTGCAAAGAGATAGGCATTGGAAAATTCAGGGCTATAACGTGTAGATGAAGCACTAACAGGAGGCTTTAAAATTTTCATTCTAGTGTATTTCGTTTGGGAGAAAAATGCAAAGGTACAATACCGCTTTTCCTTGCCGATATCTCTCTTTTGCAAAGAGCTAGGCATTGGAAAATTCAGGGCTATAACGTGTAGATGAAGCACTAATAGGAGGCTTTAAAATGTTCAATCTAGTGTCCTTCGTTTGGGAGAAAAATGCAAAGGTACAATACAGCTTTTCCTTGCCAATATCTCTCTTTTGCAAAGAGCTAGGCATTGGAAAATTCAGGGCTATAACGTGTAGATGAAGCACTAACAGGAGGCTTTAAAATTTTCATTCTAGTGTCTTTCGTTTGGGAGAAAAATGCAAAAGTACAATGCTGCTTTTCCTTGCCAATATCTCTCTTTTGCAAAGAGATAAGCATTGGAAAATTCAGGGCTATAACGTGTAGATGAAGCACTAACAGGAGGCTTTAAAATTTTCATTCTAGTGTCCTTCGTTTGGGAGAAAAATGCAAAGGTACAATACAGCTTTTCCTTGCCAATATCTCTCTTTTGCAAAGAGATAGGCATTGGAAAATTCAGGGCTATAACGTGTAGATGAAGCACTAACAGGAGGCTTTAAAATTTTCATTCTAGTGTCTTTCGTTTGGGAGAAAAATGCAAAGGTACAATACAGCTTTTCCTTGCCGATATCTCTCTTTTGCAAAGAGATAGGCATTGGAAAATTCAGGGCTATAACGTGTAGATGAAGCACTAACAGGAGGCTTAAAAATTTTCATTCTAGTGTCCTTCGTTTGGGAGAAAAATGCAAAGGTACAATACAGCTTTTCCTTGCCGATATCTCTCTTTTGCAAAGAGATAGGCATTGGAAAATTCAGGGCTATAACGTGTAGATGAAGCACTAACAGGAGGCTTTAAAATTTTCATTCTAGTGTCCTTCGTTTGGGAGAAAACTGCAAAGGTACAATACAGCTTTTCCTTGCCGATATCTCTCTTTTGCAAAGAGATAGGCATTGGTAAATTCAGGGCTATAACGTGTAGATGAAGCACTAATAGGAGGCTTTAAAATTTTCATTCTAGTGTCCTTCGTTTGGGAGAAAAATGCAAAGGTACAATACAGCTTTTCCTTGCCGATATCTCTCTTTTGCAAAGAGATAGGCATTGGAAAATTCTGGGCTATAACGTGTAGATGAAGCACTAACAGGAGGCTTTAAAATTTTCATTCTAGTGTCTTTCGTTTGGGAGAAAAATGCAAAGGTACAATACAGCTTTTCCTTGCCGATATCTCTCTTTTGCAAAGAGCTAGGCATTGGAAAATTCAGGGCTATAACGTGTAGATGAAGCACTAATAGGAGGCTTTAAAATGTTCAATCTAGTGTCCTTCGTTTGGGAGAAAAATGCAAAGGTACAATACAGCTTTTCCTTGCCGATATCTCTCTTTTGCAAAGAGATAGGCATTGGAAAATTCAGGTCTATTACGTGTAGATGAAGCACTAAAAGGAGGCTTTAAAATTTTCATTCTAGTGTCTTTCGTTTGGGAGAAAAATGCAAAAGTACAATGCAGCTTTTCCTTGCCGATATCTCTCTTTTGCAAAGAGATAGGCATTGGAAAATTCAGGGCTATAACGTGTAGTTGAAGCACTAACAGGAGGCTTTAAAA
The DNA here is from genome assembly GCF_028390025.1 of Pseudophryne corroboree. Lineage (NCBI taxonomy): Eukaryota > Metazoa > Chordata > Amphibia > Anura > Myobatrachidae > Pseudophryne > Pseudophryne corroboree. The sequence continues at coordinate 216,498 of NW_026970494.1, read as the reverse complement.
TTTTCATTCTAGTGTCTTTCGTTTGGGAGAAAAATGCAAAGGTACAATACAGTTTTTCCTTGCCGATATCTCTCTTTTGCAAAGAGATAGGCATTGGAAAATTCAGGGCTATAACGTGTAGATGAAGCACTAACAGGAGGCTTTAAAATTTTCATTCTAGTGTCTTTCGTTTGGGAGAAAAATGCAAAGGTACAATACAGCTTTTCCTTGCCAATATCTCTCTTTTGCAAAGAGCTAGGCATTGGAAAATTCAGGGCTATAACGTGTAGATGAAGCACTAACAGGAGGCTTTAAAATTTTCATTCTAATGTCTTTCGTTTGGGAGAAAAATGCAAAAGTACAATGAAGCTTTTCCTTGCCGATATCTCTCTTTTGCAAAGAGATAGGCATTGAAAAATGCAGGGCTATAACGTGTAGATGAAGCACTAACAGTAGGCTTTAAAATTTTCATTCTAGTGTCTTTCGTTTGGGAGAAAAATGCAAAGGTACAATACAGCATTTCCTTGCCGATATCTCTCTTTTGCAAAGAGATAGGCATAGGAAAATTCAGGGCTATTACGTGTAGATGAAGCACTAAAAGGAGGCTTTAAAATTTTCATTCTAGTGTCTTTCATTTGGGAGAAAAATGCAAAAGTACAATGCAGCTTTTCCTTGCCGATATCTCTCTTTTGCAAAGAGATAGGCATTGGAAAATGCAGGGCTATAACGTGTAGATGAAGCACTAACAGGAGGATTTAACATTTTCATTCTAGTGTCTTTCGTTTGGGAGAAAAATGCAAAGGTACAATACAGCATTTCCTTGCCGATATCTCTCTTTTGCAAAGAGATAGGCATTGGAAAATTCAGGGCTATAACGTGTAGATGAAGCACTAACAGGAGGCTTTAAAATTTTCATTCTAGTGTCCTTCGTTTGGGAGAAAAATGCAATGGTACAAGACAGCTTTTCCTTACCAATATCTCTCTTTTGCAAAGTGCTGCGCATTTGAAAATTCAGGGCTATGTCGTGTAGATGATGGCCTAACAGGAGGCTTTCAAATTTTCTTTCTAGTGTCCTTCGTTTGGGAGAAAAATGCAAAGGTACAAGACAGCTTTTCCTTGCCAATATCTCTCTTTTGCAAAGAGCTAGGCATTGGAAAATTCAGGGCTATAACGTGTAGATGAAGCACTAACAGTAGGCTTTAAAATTTTCATTCTAGTGTCTTTAGTTTGGGAGAAAAATGCAAAGGTACAATACAGCTTTTCCTTGCCGATATCTCTCTTTTGCAAAGAGATAGGCATTGGAAAATTCAGGGCTATAACGTGTAGATGAAGCACTAACAGGAGGCTTTAAAATTTTCATTCTAGTGTCTTTCGTTTGGGAGAAAAATGCAAAGGTACAATACAGCTTTTCCTTGCCAATATCTCTCTTTTGCAAAGAGCTAGGCATTGGAAAATTCAGGGCTATAACGTGTAGATGAAGCACTAACAGGAGGCTTTAAAATTTTCATTCTAGTATCTTTCGTTTGGGAGAAAAATGCAAAAGTACAATGCAGCTTTTCCTTGCCGATATCTCTCTTTTGCAAAGAGATAGGCATTGGAAAATGCAGGGCTATAACGTGTAGATGAAGCACTAACAGTAGGCTTTAAAATTTTCATTCTAGTGTCTTTAGTTTGGGAGAAAAATGCAAAGGTACAATACAGCTTTTCCTTGCCGATATCTCTCTTTTGCAAAGAGATAGGCATTGGAAAATTCAGGGCTATAACGTGTAGATGAAGCACTAACAGGAGGCTTTAAAATTTTCATTCTAGTGTCTTTCGTTTGGGAGAAAAATGCAAAGGTACAATACAGCTTTTCCTTGCCGATATCTCTCTTTTGCAAAGAGATAGGCATTGGAAAATTCAGGGCTATAACGTGTAGATGAAGCACTAACAGGAGGCTTAAAAATTTTCATTCTAGTGTCCTTCGTTTGGGAGAAAAATGCAAAGGTACAATACAGCTTTTCCTTGCCAATATCTCTCTTTTGCAAAGAGATAGGCATTGGAAAATTCAGGGCTATAACGTGTAGATGAAGCACTAACAGGAGGCTTTAAAATTTTCATTCTAGTGTCTTTCGTTTGGGAGAAAAATGCAAAGGTACAATACAGCTTTTCCTTGCCGATATCTCTCTTTTGCAAAGAGATAGGCATTGGAAAATTCAGGGCTATAACGTGTAGATGAAGCACTAACAGGAGGCTTAAAAATTTTCATTCTAGTGTCCTTCGTTTGGGAGAAAAATGCAAAGGTACAATACAGCTTTTCCTTGCCGATATCTCTCTTTTGCAAAGAGATAGGCATTGGAAAATTCAGGGCTATAACGTGTAGATGAAGCACTAACAGGAGGCTTTAAAATTTTCATTCTAGTGTCCTTCGTTTGGGAGAAAACTGCAAAGGTACAATACAGCTTTTCCTTGCCGATATCTTTCTTTTGCAAAGAGATAGGCATTGGTAAATTCAGGGCTATAACGTGTAGATGAAGCACTAATAGGAGGCTTTAAAATTTTCATTCTAGTGTCCTTCGTTTGGGAGAAAAATGCAAAGGTACAATACAGCTTTTCCTTGCCGATATCTCTCTTTTGCAAAGAGATAGGCATTGGAAAATTCAGGGCTATAACGTGTAGATGAAGCACTAACAGGAGGCTTTAAAATTTTCATTCTAGTGTATTTCGTTTGGGAGAAAAATGCAAAGGTACAATACCGCTTTTCCTTGCCGATATCTCTCTTTTGCAAAGAGCTAGGCATTGGAAAATTCAGGGCTATAACGTGTAGATGAAGCACTAATAGGAGGCTTTAAAATGTTCAATCTAGTGTCCTTCGTTTGGGAGAAAAATGCAAAGGTACAATACAGCTTTTCCTTGCCAATATCTCTCTTTTGCAAAGAGCTAGGCATTGGAAAATTCAGGGCTATAACGTGTAGATGAAGCACTAACAGGAGGCTTTAAAATTTTCATTCTAGTGTCTTTCGTTTGGGAGAAAAATGCAAAAGTACAATGCTGCTTTTCCTTGCCAATATCTCTCTTTTGCAAAGAGATAAGCATTGGAAAATTCAGGGCTATAACGTGTAGATGAAGCACTAACAGGAGGCTTTAAAATTTTCATTCTAGTGTCCTTCGTTTGGGAGAAAAATGCAAAGGTACAATACAGCTTTTCCTTGCCAATATCTCTCTTTTGCAAAGAGATAGGCATTGGAAAATTCAGGGCTATAACGTGTAGATGAAGCACTAACAGGAGGCTTTAAAATTTTCATTCTAGTGTCTTTCGTTTGGGAGAAAAATGCAAAGGTACAATACAGCTTTTCCTTGCCGATATCTCTCTTTTGCAAAGAGATAGGCATTGGAAAATTCAGGGCTATAACGTGTAGATGAAGCACTAACAGGAGGCTTAAAAATTTTCATTCTAGTGTCCTTCGTTTGGGAGAAAAATGCAAAGGTACAATACAGCTTTTCCTTGCCGATATCTCTCTTTTGCAAAGAGATAGGCATTGGAAAATTCAGGGCTATAACGTGTAGATGAAGCACTAACAGGAGGCTTTAAAATTTTCATTCTAGTGTCCTTCGTTTGGGAGAAAACTGCAAAGGTACAATACAGCTTTTCCTTGCCGATATCTCTCTTTTGCAAAGAGATAGGCATTGGTAAATTCAGGGCTATAACGTGTAGATGAAGCACTAATAGGAGGCTTTAAAATTTTCATTCTAATGTCCTTCGTTTGGGAGAAAAATGCAAAGGTACAATACAGCTTTTCCTTGCCGATATCTCTCTTTTGCAAAGAGATAGGCATTGGAAAATTCAGGGCTATAACGTGTAGATGAAGCACTAACAGGAGGCTTTAAAATTTTCATTCTAGTGTATTTCGTTTGGGAGAAAAATGCAAAGGTACAATACCGCTTTTCCTTGCCGATATCTCTCTTTTGCAAAGAGCTAGGCATTGGAAAATTCAGGGCTATAACGTGTAGATGAAGCACTAATAGGAGGCTTTAAAATGTTCAATCTAGTGTCCTTCGTTTGGGAGAAAAATGCAAAGGTACAATACAGCTTTTCCTTGCCAATATCTCTCTTTTGCAAAGAGCTAGGCATTGGAAAATTCAGGGCTATAACGTGTAGATGAAGCACTAACAGGAGGCTTTAAAATTTTCATTCTAGTGTCTTTCGTTTGGGAGAAAAATGCAAAAGTACAATGCTGCTTTTCCTTGCCAATATCTCTCTTTTGCAAAGAGATAAGCATTGGAAAATTCAGGGCTATAACGTGTAGATGAAGCACTAACAGGAGGCTTTAAAATTTTCATTCTAGTGTCCTTCGTTTGGGAGAAAAATGCAAAGGTACAATACAGCTTTTCCTTGCCAATATCTCTCTTTTGCAAAGAGATAGGCATTGGAAAATTCAGGGCTATAACGTGTAGATGAAGCACTAACAGGAGGCTTTAAAATTTTCATTCTAGTGTCTTTCGTTTGGGAGAAAAATGCAAAGGTACAATACAGCTTTTCCTTGCCGATATCTCTCTTTTGCAAAGAGATAGGCATTGGAAAATTCAGGGCTATAACGTGTAGATGAAGCACTAACAGGAGGCTTAAAAATTTTCATTCTAGTGTCCTTCGTTTGGGAGAAAAATGCAAAGGTACAATACAGCTTTTCCTTGCCGATATCTCTCTTTTGCAAAGAGATAGGCATTGGAAAATTCAGGGCTATAACGTGTAGATGAAGCACTAACAGGAGGCTTTAAAATTTTCATTCTAGTGTCCTTCGTTTGGGAGAAAACTGCAAAGGTACAATACAGCTTTTCCTTGCCGATATCTCTCTTTTGCAAAGAGATAGGCATTGGTAAATTCAGGGCTATAACGTGTAGATGAAGCACTAATAGGAGGCTTTAAAATTTTCATTCTAGTGTCCTTCGTTTGGGAGAAAAATGCAAAGGTACAATACAGCTTTTCCTTGCCGATATCTCTCTTTTGCAAAGAGATAGGCATTGGAAAATTCAGGGCTATAACGTGTAGATGAAGCACTAACAGGAGGCTTTAAAATTTTCATTCTAGTGTCCTTCGTTTGGGAGAAAACTGCAAAGGTACAATACAGCTTTTCCTTGCCGATATCTCTCTTTTGCAAAGAGATAGGCATTGGTAAATTCAGGGCTATAACGTGTAGATGAAGCACTAATAGGAGGCTTTAAAATTTTCATTCTAGTGTCCTTCGTTTGGGAGAAAAATGCAAAGGTACAATACAGCTTTTCCTTGCCGATATCTCTCTTTTGCAAAGAGATAGGCATTGGAAAATTCAGGGCTATAACGTGTAGATGAAGCACTAACAGGAGGCTTTAAAATTTTCATTCTAGTGTATTTCGTTTGGGAGAAAAATGCAAAGGTACAATACCGCTTTTCCTTGCCGATATCTCTCTTTTGCAAAGAGCTAGGCATTGGAAAATTCAGGGCTATAACGTGTAGATGAAGCACTAATAGGAGGCTTTAAAATGTTCAATCTAGTGTCCTTCGTTTGGGAGAAAAATGCAAAGGTACAATACAGCTTTTCCTTGCCAATATCTCTCTTTTGCAAAGAGCTAGGCATTGGAAAATTCAGGGCTATAACGTGTAGATGAAGCACTAACAGGAGGCTTAAAAATTTTCATTCTAGTGTCCTTCGTTTGGGAGAAAAATGCAAAGGTACAATACAGCTTTTCCTTGCCGATATCTCTCTTTTGCAAAGAGATAGGCATTGGAAAATTCAGGGCTATAACGTGTAGATGAAGCACTAACAGGAGGCTTTAAAATTTTCATTCTAGTGTCCTTCGTTTGGGAGAAAACTGCAAAGGTACAATACAGCTTTTCCTTGCCGATATCTCTCTTTTGCAAAGAGATAGGCATTGGTAAATTCAGGGCTATAACGTGTAGATGAAGCACTAATAGGAGGCTTTAAAATTTTCATTCTAGTGTCCTTCGTTTGGGAGAAAAATGCAAAGGTACAATACAGCTTTTCCTTGCCGATATCTCTCTTTTGCAAAGAGATAGGCATTGGAAAATTCAGGGCTATAACGTGTAGATGAAGCACTAACAGGAGGCTTTAAAATTTTCATTCTAGTGTATTTCGTTTGGGAGAAAAATGCAAAGGTACAATACCGCTTTTCCTTGCCGATATCTCTCTTTTGCAAAGAGCTAGGCATTGGAAAATTCAGGGCTATAACGTGTAGATGAAGCACTAATAGGAGGCTTTAAAATGTTCAATCTAGTGTCCTTAGTTTGGGAGAAAAATGCAAAGGTACAATACAGCTTTTCCTTGCCAATATCTCTCTTTTGCAAAGAGCTAGGCATTGGAAAATTCAGGGCTATAACGTGTAGATGAAGCACTAACAGGAGGCTTTAAAATTTTCATTCTAGTGTCTTTCGTTTGGGAGAAAAATGCAAAAGTACAATGCTGCTTTTCCTTGCCAATATCTCTCTTTTGCAAAGAGATAAGCATTGGAAAATTCAGGGCTATAACGTGTAGATGAAGCACTAACAGGAGGCTTTAAAATTTTCATTCTAGTGTCTTTCGTTTGGGAGAAAAATGCAAAGGTACAATACAGCTTTTCCTTGCCAATATCTCTCTTTTGCAAAGAGCTAGGCATTGGAAAATGCAGGGCTATAACGTGTAGATGAAGCACTAACAGGAGGCTTTACAATTTTCATTCTAGTGTCTTTCGTTTGGGAGAAAAATGCAAAGGTACAATGCTGCTTTTCCTTGCCGATATCTCTCTTTTGCAAAGAGATAGGCATTGGAAAATGCAGGGCTATAACGTGTAGATGAAGCACTAATAGGAGGCTTTAAAATTTTCATTCTAGTGTCTTTCGTTTGGGAGAAAAATGCAAAGGTACAATACAGCTTTTCCTTGCCGATATCTCTCTTTTGCAAAGAGATAGGCATTGGAAAATGCAGGGCTATAACGTGTAGATGAAGCACTAACAGGAGGCTTTAAAATTTTCATTCTAGTGTCTTTCGTTTGGGAGAAAAATGCAAAGGTACAATACAGCTTTTCCTTGCCGATATCTCTCTTTTGCAAAGAGATAGGCATTGGAAAATTCAGGGCTATAACGTGTAGATGAAGCACTAACAGGAGGCTTTAAAATTTTCATTCTAGTGTCTTTCGTTTGGGAGAAAAATGCAAAAGTACAATGCTGCTTTTCCTTGCCAATATCTCTCTTTTGCAAAGAGATAAGCATTGGAAAATTCAGGGCTATAACGTGTAGATGAAGCACTAACAGGAGGCTTTAAAATTTTCATTCTAGTGTCCTTCGTTTGGGAGAAAAATGCAAAGGTACAATACAGCTTTTCCTTGCCAATATCTCTCTTTTGCAAAGAGATAGGCATTGGAAAATTCAGGGCTATAACGTGTAGATGAAGCACTAACAGGAGGCTTTAAAATTTTCATTCTAGTGTCTTTCGTTTGGGAGAAAAATGCAAAGGTACAATACAGCTTTTCCTTGCCGATATCTCTCTTTTGCAAAGAGATAGGCATTGGAAAATTCAGGGCTATAACGTGTAGATGAAGCACTAACAGGAGGCTTAAAAATTTTCATTCTAGTGTCCTTCGTTTGGGAGAAAAATGCAAAGGTACAATACAGCTTTTCCTTGCCGATATCTCTCTTTTGCAAAGAGATAGGCATTGGAAAATTCAGGGCTATAACGTGTAGATGAAGCACTAACAGGAGGCTTTAAAATTTTCATTCTAGTGTCCTTCGTTTGGGAGAAAACTGCAAAGGTACAATACAGCTTTTCCTTGCCGATATCTCTCTTTTGCAAAGAGATAGGCATTGGTAAATTCAGGGCTATAACGTGTAGATGAAGCACTAATAGGAGGCTTTAAAATTTTCATTCTAGTGTCCTTCGTTTGGGAGAAAAATGCAAAGGTACAATACAGCTTTTCCTTGCCGATATCTCTCTTTTGCAAAGAGATAGGCATTGGAAAATTCTGGGCTATAACGTGTAGATGAAGCACTAACAGGAGGCTTTAAAATTTTCATTCTAGTGTCTTTCGTTTGGGAGAAAAATGCAAAGGTACAATACAGCTTTTCCTTGCCGATATCTCTCTTTTGCAAAGAGCTAGGCATTGGAAAATTCAGGGCTATAACGTGTAGATGAAGCACTAATAGGAGGCTTTAAAATGTTCAATCTAGTGTCCTTCGTTTGGGAGAAAAATGCAAAGGTACAATACAGCTTTTCCTTGCCGATATCTCTCTTTTGCAAAGAGATAGGCATTGGAAAATTCAGGTCTATTACGTGTAGATGAAGCACTAAAAGGAGGCTTTAAAATTTTCATTCTAGTGTCTTTCGTTTGGGAGAAAAATGCAAAAGTACAATGCAGCTTTTCCTTGCCAATATCTCTCTTTTGCAAAGAGATAGGCATTGGAAAATTCAGGGCTATAACGTGTAGTTGAAGCACTAACAGGAGGCTTTAAAATTTTCATTCTAGTGTCTTTCGTTTGGGAGAAAAATGCAAAGGTACAATACAGTTTTTCCTTGCCGATATCTCTCTTTTGCAAAGAGATAGGCATTGGAAAATTCAGGGCTATAACGTGTAGATGAAGCACTAACAGGAGGCTTTAAAATTTTCATTCTAGTGTCTTTCGTTTGGGAGAAAAATGCAAAGGTACAATACAGCTTTTCCTTGCCAATATCTCTCTTTTGCAAAGAGCTAGGCATTGGAAAATTCAGGGCTATAACGTGTAGATGAAGCACTAACAGGAGGCTTTAAAATTTTCATTCTAATGTCTTTCGTTTGGGAGAAAAATGCAAAAGTACAATGAAGCTTTTCCTTGCCGATATCTCTCTTTTGCAAAGAGATAGGCATTGAAAAATGCAGGGCTATAACGTGTAGATGAAGCACTAACAGTAGGCTTTAAAATTTTCATTCTAGTGTCTTTCGTTTGGGAGAAAAATGCAAAGGTACATTACAGCATTTCCTTGCCGATATCTCTCTTTTGCAAAGAGATAGGCATAGGAAAATTCAGGGCTATTACGTGTAGATGAAGCACTAAAAGGAGGCTTTAAAATTTTCATTCTAGTGTCTTTCATTTGGGAGAAAAATGCAAAAGTACAATGCAGCTTTTCCTTGCCGATATCTCTCTTTTGCAAAGAGATAGGCATTGGAAAATGCAGGGCTATAACGTGTAGATGAAGCACTAACAGGAGGATTTAACATTTTCATTCTAGTGTCTTTCGTTTGGGAGAAAAATGCAAAGGTACAATACAGCATTTCCTTGCCGATATCTCTCTTTTGCAAAGAGATAGGCATTGGAAAATTCAGGGCTATAACGTGTAGATGAAGCACTAACAGGAGGCTTTAAAATTTTCATTCTAGTGTCCTTCGTTTGGGAGAAAAATGCAATGGTACAAGACAGCTTTTCCTTACCAATATCTCTCTTTTGCAAAGTGCTGCGCATTTGAAAATTCAGGGCTATGTCGTGTAGATGATGGCCTAACAGGAGGCTTTCAAATTTTCTTTCTAGTGTCCTTCGTTTGGGAGAAAAATGCAAAGGTACAAGACAGCTTTTCCTTGCCAATATCTCTCTTTTGCAAAGAGCTAGGCATTGGAAAATTCAGGGCTATAACGTGTAGATGAAGCACTAACAGGAGGCTTTAAAATTTTCATTCTAGTGTCTTTCGTTTGGGAGAAAAATGCAAAAGTACAATGCAGCTTTTCCTTGCCGATATCTCTCTTTTGCAAAGAGATAGGCATTGGAAAATGCAGGGCTATAACGTGTAGATGAAGCACTAACAGTAGGCTTTAAAATTTTCATTCTAGTGTCTTTAGTTTGGGAGAAAAATGCAAAGGTACAATACAGCTTTTCCTTGCCGATATCTCTCTTTTGCAAAGAGATAGGCATTGGAAAATTCAGGGCTATAACGTGTAGATGAAGCACTAACAGGAGGCTTTAAAATTTTCATTCTAGTGTCTTTCGTTTGGGAGAAAAATGCAAAGGTACAATACAGCTTTTCCTTGCCGATATCTCTCTTTTGCAAAGAGATAGGCATTGGAAAATTCAGGGCTATAACGTGTAGATGAAGCACTAACAGGAGGCTTAAAAATTTTCATTCTAGTGTCCTTCGTTTGGGAGAAAAATGCAAAGGTACAATACAGCTTTTCCTTGCCAATATCTCTCTTTTGCAAAGAGATAGGCATTGGAAAATTCAGGGCTATAACGTGTAGATGAAGCACTAACAGGAGGCTTTAAAATTTTCATTCTAGTGTCTTTCGTTTGGGAGAAAAATGCAAAGGTACAATACAGCTTTTCCTTGCCGATATCTCTCTTTTGCAAAGAGATAGGCATTGGAAAATTCAGGGCTATAACGTGTAGATGAAGCACTAACAGGAGGCTTTAAAATTTTCATTCTAGTGTCTTTCGTTTGGGAGAAAAATGCAAAGGTACAATACAGCTTTTCCTTGCCAATATCTCTCTTTTGCAAAGAGCTAGGCATTGGAAAATTCAGGGCTATAACGTGTAGATGAAGCACTAACAGGAGGCTTTAAAATTTTCATTCTAGTGTCTTTCGTTTGGGAGAAAAATGCAAAAGTACAATGCAGCTTTTCCTTGCCGATATCTCTCTTTTGCAAAGAGATAGGCATTGGAAAATGCAGGGCTATAACGTGTAGATGAAGCACTAACAGTAGGCTTTAAAATTTTCATTCTAGTGTCTTTAGTTTGGGAGAAAAATGCAAAGGTACAATACAGCTTTTCCTTGCCGATATCTCTCTTTTGCAAAGAGATAGGCATTGGAAAATTCAGGGCTATAACGTGTAGATGAAGCACTAACAGGAGGCTTTAAAATTTTCATTCTAGTGTCTTTCGTTTGGGAGAAAAATGCAAAGGTACAATACAGCTTTTCCTTGCCGATATCTCTCTTTTGCAAAGAGATAGGCATTGGAAAATTCAGGGCTATAACGTGTAGATGAAGCACTAACAGGAGGCTTAAAAATTTTCATTCTAGTGTCCTTCGTTTGGGAGAAAAATGCAAAGGTACAATACAGCTTTTCCTTGCCAATATCTCTCTTTTGCAAAGAGATAGGCATTGGAAAATTCAGGGCTATAACGTGTAGATGAAGCACTAACAGGAGGCTTTAAAATTTTCATTCTAGTGTCTTTCGTTTGGGAGAAAAATGCAAAGGTACAATACAGCTTTTCCTTGCCGATATCTCTCTTTTGCAAAGAGATAGGCATTGGAAAATTCAGGGCTATAACGTGTAGATGAAGCACTAACAGGAGGCTTAAAAATTTTCATTCTAGTGTCCTTCGTTTGGGAGAAAAATGCAAAGGTACAATACAGCTTTTCCTTGCCGATATCTCTCTTTTGCAAAGAGATAGGCATTGGAAAATTCAGGGCTATAACGTGTAGATGAAGCACTAACAGGAGGCTTTAAAATTTTCATTCTAGTGTCCTTCGTTTGGGAGAAAACTGCAAAGGTACAATACAGCTTTTCCTTGCCGATATCTCTCTTTTGCAAAGAGATAGGCATTGGTAAATTCAGGGCTATAACGTGTAGATGAAGCACTAATAGGAGGCTTTAAAATTTTCATTCTAGTGTCCTTCGTTTGGGAGAAAAATGCAAAGGTACAATACAGCTTTTCCTTGCCGATATCTCTCTTTTGCAAAGAGATAGGCATTGGAAAATTCAGGGCTATAACGTGTAGATGAAGCACTAACAGGAGGCTTTAAAATTTTCATTCTAGTGTATTTCGTTTGGGAGAAAAATGCAAAGGTACAATACCGCTTTTCCTTGCCGATATCTCTCTTTTGCAAAGAGCTAGGCATTGGAAAATTCAGGGCTATAACGTGTAGATGAAGCACTAATAGGAGGCTTTAAAATGTTCAATCTAGTGTCCTTCGTTTGGGAGAAAAATGCAAAGGTACAATACAGCTTTTCCTTGCCAATATCTCTCTTTTGCAAAGAGCTAGGCATTGGAAAATTCAGGGCTATAACGTGTAGATGAAGCACTAACAGGAGGCTTTAAAATTTTCATTCTAGTGTCTTTCGTTTGGGAGAAAAATGCAAAAGTACAATGCTGCTTTTCCTTGCCAATATCTCTCTTTTGCAAAGAGATAAGCATTGGAAAATTCAGGGCTATAACGTGTAGATGAAGCACTAACAGGAGGCTTTAAAATTTTCATTCTAGTGTCCTTCGTTTGGGAGAAAAATGCAAAGGTACAATACAGCTTTTCCTTGCCAATATCTCTCTTTTGCAAAGAGATAGGCATTGGAAAATTCAGGGCTATAACGTGTAGATGAAGCACTAACAGGAGGCTTTAAAATTTTCATTCTAGTGTCTTTCGTTTGGGAGAAAAATGCAAAGGTACAATACAGCTTTTCCTTGCCGATATCTCTCTTTTGCAAAGAGATAGGCATTGGAAAATTCAGGGCTATAACGTGTAGATGAAGCACTAACAGGAGGCTTAAAAATTTTCATTCTAGTGTCCTTCGTTTGGGAGAAAAATGCAAAGGTACAATACAGCTTTTCCTTGCCGATATCTCTCTTTTGCAAAGAGATAGGCATTGGAAAATTCAGGGCTATAACGTGTAGATGAAGCACTAACAGGAGGCTTTAAAATTTTCATTCTAGTGTCCTTCGTTTGGGAGAAAACTGCAAAGGTACAATACAGCTTTTCCTTGCCGATATCTCTCTTTTGCAAAGAGATAGGCATTGGTAAATTCAGGGCTATAACGTGTAGATGAAGCACTAATAGGAGGCTTTAAAATTTTCATTCTAGTGTCCTTCGTTTGGGAGAAAAATGCAAAGGTACAATACAGCTTTTCCTTGCCGATATCTCTCTTTTGCAAAGAGATAGGCATTGGAAAATTCAGGGCTATAACGTGTAGATGAAGCACTAACAGGAGGCTTTAAAATTTTAATTCTAGTGTCCTTCGTTTGGGAGAAAACTGCAAAGGTACAATACAGCTTTTCCTTGCCGATATCTCTCTTTTGCAAAGAGATAGGCATTGGTAAATTCAGGGCTATAACGTGTAGATGAAGCACTAATAGGAGGCTTTAAAATTTTCATTCTAGTGTCCTTCGTTTGGGAGAAAAATGCAAAGGTACAATACAGCTTTTCCTTGCCGATATCTCTCTTTTGCAAAGAGATAGGCATTGGAAAATTCAGGGCTATAACGTGTAGATGAAGCACTAACAGGAGGCTTTAAAATTTTCATTCTAGTGTATTTCGTTTGGGAGAAAAATGCAAAGGTACAATACCGCTTTTCCTTGCCGATATCTCTCTTTTGCAAAGAGCTAGGCATTGGAAAATTCAGGGCTATAACGTGTAGATGAAGCACTAATAGGAGGCTTTAAAATGTTCAATCTAGTGTCCTTCGTTTGGGAGAAAAATGCAAAGGTACAATACAGCTTTTCCTTGCCAATATCTCTCTTTTGCAAAGAGCTAGGCATTGGAAAATTCAGGGCTATAACGTGTAGATGAAGCACTAACAGGAGGCTTAAAAATTTTCATTCTAGTGTCCTTCGTTTGGGAGAAAAATGCAAAGGTACAATACAGCTTTTCCTTGCCGATATCTCTCTTTTGCAAAGAGATAGGCATTGGAAAATTCAGGGCTATAACGTGTAGATGAAGCACTAACAGGAGGCTTTAAAATTTTCATTCTAGTGTCCTTCGTTTGGGAGAAAACTGCAAAGGTACAATACAGCTTTTCCTTGCCGATATCTCTCTTTTGCAAAGAGATAGGCATTGGTAAATTCAGGGCTATAACGTGTAGATGAAGCACTAATAGGAGGCTTTAAAATTTTCATTCTAGTGTCCTTCGTTTGGGAGAAAAATGCAAAGGTACAATACAGCTTTTCCTTGCCGATATCTCTCTTTTGCAAAGAGATAGGCATTGGAAAATTCAGGGCTATAACGTGTAGATGAAGCACTAACAGGAGGCTTTAAAATTTTCATTCTAGTGTATTTCGTTTGGGAGAAAAATGCAAAGGTACAATACCGCTTTTCCTTGCCGATATCTCTCTTTTGCAAAGAGCTAGGCATTGGAAAATTCAGGGCTATAACGTGTAGATGAAGCACTAATAGGAGGCTTTAAAATGTTCAATCTAGTGTCCTTCGTTTGGGAGAAAAATGCAAAGGTACAATACAGCTTTTCCTTGCCAATATCTCTCTTTTGCAAAGAGCTAGGCATTGGAAAATTCAGGGCTATAACGTGTAGATGAAGCACTAACAGGAGGCTTTAAAATTTTCATTCTAGTGTCTTTCGTTTGGGAGAAAAATGCAAAAGTACAATGCTGCTTTTCCTTGCCAATATCTCTCTTTTGCAAAGAGATAAGCATTGGAAAATTCAGGGCTATAACGTGTAGATGAAGCACTAACAGGAGGCTTTAAAATTTTCATTCTAGTGTCTTTCGTTTGGGAGAAAAATGCAAAGGTACAATACAGCTTTTCCTTGCCAATATCTCTCTTTTGCAAAGAGCTAGGCATTGGAAAATGCAGGGCTATAACGTGTAGATGAAGCACTAATAGGAGGCTTTAAAATTTTCATTCTAGTGTCTTTCGTTTGGGAGAAAAATGCAAAGGTACAATACAGCTTTTCCTTGCCGATATCTCTCTTTTGCAAAGAGATAGGCATTGGAAAATTCAGGGCTATAACGTGTAGATGAAGCACTAACAGGAGGCTTTAAAATTTTCATTCTAGTGTCTTTCGTTTGGGAGAAAAATGCAAAGGTACAATACAGCTTTTCCTTGCCGATATCTCTCTTTTGCAAAGAGATAGGCATTGGAAAATTCAGGGCTATAACGTGTAGATGAAGCACTAACAGGGGGCTTTAAAATTTTCATTCTAGTGTCCTTCGTTTGGGAGAAAACTGCAAAGGTACAATACAGCTTTTCCTTGCCGATAGCTCTCTTTTGCAAAGAGATAGGCATTGGAAAATTCAGGGCTATAACGTGTAGATGAAGCACTAATAGGAGGCTTTAAAATTTTCATTCTAGTGTCCTTCGTTTGGGAGAAAAATGCAAAGGTACAATACAGCTTTTCCTTGCCGATATCTCTCTTTTGCAAAGAGATAGGCATTGGAAAATTCAGGGCTATAACGTGTAGATGAAGCACTAACAGGAGGCTTTAAAATTTTCATTCTATTGTATTTCGTTTGGGAGAAAAATGCAAAGGTACAATACCGCTTTTCCTTGCCGATATCTCTCTTTTGCAAAGAGCTAGGCATTGGAAAATTCAGGGCTATAACGTGTAGATGAAGCACTAATAGGAGGCTTAAAAATTTTCAATCTAGTGTCCTTCGTTTGGGAGAAAAATGCAAAGGTACAATACAGCTTTTCCTTGCCAATATCTCTCTTTTGCAAAGAGCTAGGCATTGGAAAATTCAGGGCTATAACGTGTAGATGAAGCACTAACAGGAGGCTTTAAAATTTTCATTCTAGTGTCCTTCGTTTGGGAGAAAAATGCAAAAGTACAATACAGCTTTTCCTTGCCAATATCTCTCTTTTGCAAAGAGCTAGGCATTGGAAAATTCAGGGCTATACCGTGTAGATGAAGCACTAACAGGAGGCTTTTAAATTTTCATTCTAGTGTCCTTCGTTTGGTAGAAAAATGCAAAGGTACAATACAGCTTTTCCTTGCCGATATCTCTCTTTTGCAAAGAGATAGGCATTGGAAAATTCAGGGCTATAACGTGTAGATGAAGCACTAACAGGAGGCTTTAAAATTTTCATTCTAGTGTCTTTCGTTTGGGAGAAAAATGCAAAGGTACAATACAGCTTTTCCTTGCCGATATCTCTCTTTTGCAAAGAGATAGGCATTGGAAAATTCTGGGCTATAACGTGTAGATGAAGCACTAACAGGAGGCTTTAAAATTTTCATTCTAGTGTCCTTCGTTTGGGAGAAAAATGCAAAGGTACAATACAGCTTTTCCTTGCCGATATCTCTCTTTTGCAAAGAAATAGGCATTGGAAAATTCAGGGCTATAACGTGTAGATGAAGCACTAATAGGAGGCTTTAAAATTTTCATTCTAGTGTCCTTCGTTTGGGAGAAAAATGCAAAGGTACAATAAAGCTTTTCCTTGCCGATATCTCTCTTTTGCAAAGAAATAGGCATTGGAAAATTCAGGGCTATAACGTGTAGATGAAGCACTAACAGGAGGCTTTAAAATTTTCATTCTAGTGTCTTTCGTTTGGGAGAAAAATGCAAAGGTACAATACAGCTTTTCCTTGCCGATATCTCTCTTTTGCAAAGAGCTAGGCATTGGAAAATTCAGGGCTATAACGTGTAGATGAAGCACTAACAGTAGGCTTTAAAATTTTCATTCTAGTGTCTTTAGTTTGGGAGAAAAATGCAAAGGTACAATACAGCTTTTCCTTGCCAATATCTCTCTTTTGCAAAGAGCTAGGCATTGGAAAATTCAGGGCTATAACGTGTAGATGAAGCACTAACAGGAGGCTTTAAAATTTTCATTCTAGTGTCTTTCGTTTGGGAGAAAAATGCAAAGGTACAATACAGTTTTTCCTTGCCGATATCTCTCTTTTGCAAAGAGATAGGCATTGGAAAATTCAGGGCTATAACGTGTAGATGAAGCACTAACAGGAGGCTTTAAAATTTTCATTCTAGTGTCCTTCGTTTGGGAGAAAAATGCAAAGGTACAATACAGCTTTTCCTTGCCAATATCTCTCTTTTGCAAAGAGCTAGGCATTGGAAAATTCAGGGCTATACCGTGTAGATGAAGCACTAAACAGGAGGCTTTTAAATTTTCATTCTAGTGTCCTTCGTTTGGGAGAAAAATGCAAAGGTACAATACAGCTTTTCCTTGCCGATATCTCTCTTTTGCAAAGAGATAGGCATTGGAAAATTCAGGGCTATAACGTGTAGATGAAGCACTAACAGGAGGCTTTAAAATTTTCATTCTAGTGTCTTTTGTTTGGGAGAAAAATGCAAAGGTACAATACAGTTTTTCCTTGCCGATATCTCTCTTTTGCAAAGAGATAGGCATTGGAAAATTCAGGGCTATAACGTGTAGATGAAGCACTAACAGGAGGCTTTAAAATTTTCATTCTAGTGTCTTTCGTTTGGGAGAAAACTGCAAAGGTACAATACAGCTTTTCCTTGCCGATATCTCTCTTTTGCAAAGAGCTAGGCATTGGAAAATTCAGGGCTATAACGTGTAGATGAAGCACTAACAGGAGGCTTTAAAATTTTCATTCTAGTGTCTTTCGTTTGGGAGAAAAATGCAAAAGTACAATGCTGCTTTTCCTTGCCAATATCTCTCTTTTGCAAAGAGATAAGCATTGGAAAATTCAGGGCTATAACGTGTAGATGAAGCACTAACAGGAGGCTTTAAAATTTTCATTCTAGTGTCTTTCGTTTGGGAGAAAAATGCAAAGGTACAATACAGCTTTTCCTTGCCAATATCTCTCTTTTGCAAAGAGCTAGGCATTGGAAAATGCAGGGCTATAACGTGTAGATGAAGCACTAATAGGAGGCTTTAAAATTTTCATTCTAGTGTCTTTCGTTTGGGAGAAAAATGCAAAGGTACAATACAGCTTTTCCTTGCCGATATCTCTCTTTTGCAAAGAGATAGGCATTGGAAAATTCAGGGCTATAACGTGTAGATGAAGCACTAACAGGAGGCTTTAAAATTTTCATTCTAGTGTCTTTCGTTTGGGAGAAAAATGCAAAGGTACAATACAGCTTTTCCTTGCCGATATCTCTCTTTTGCAAAGAGATAGGCATTGGAAAATTCAGGGCTATAACGTGTAGATGAAGCACTAACAGGGGGCTTTAAAATTTTCATTCTAGTGTCCTTCGTTTGGGAGAAAACTGCAAAGGTACAATACAGCTTTTCCTTGCCGATAGCTCTCTTTTGCAAAGAGATAGGCATTGGAAAATTCAGGGCTATAACGTGTAGATGAAGCACTAATAGGAGGCTTTAAAATTTTCATTCTAGTGTCCTTCGTTTGGGAGAAAAATGCAAAGGTACAATACAGCTTTTCCTTGCCGATATCTCTCTTTTGCAAAGAGATAGGCATTGGAAAATTCAGGGCTATAACGTGTAGATGAAGCACTAACAGGAGGCTTTAAAATTTTCATTCTATTGTATTTCGTTTGGGAGAAAAATGCAAAGGTACAATACCGCTTTTCCTTGCCGATATCTCTCTTTTGCAAAGAGCTAGGCATTGGAAAATTCAGGGCTATAACGTGTAGATGAAGCACTAATAGGAGGCTTAAAAATTTTCAATCTAGTGTCCTTCGTTTGGGAGAAAAATGCAAAGGTACAATACAGCTTTTCCTTGCCAATATCTCTCTTTTGCAAAGAGCTAGGCATTGGAAAATTCAGGGCTATAACGTGTAGATGAAGCACTAACAGGAGGCTTTAAAATTTTCATTCTAGTGTCCTTCGTTTGGGAGAAAAATGCAAAAGTACAATACAGCTTTTCCTTGCCAATATCTCTCTTTTGCAAAGAGCTAGGCATTGGAAAATTCAGGGCTATACCGTGTAGATGAAGCACTAACAGGAGGCTTTTAAATTTTCATTCTAGTGTCCTTCGTTTGGTAGAAAAATGCAAAGGTACAATACAGCTTTTCCTTGCCGATATCTCTCTTTTGCAAAGAGATAGGCATTGGAAAATTCAGGGCTATAACGTGTAGATGAAGCACTAACAGGAGGCTTTAAAATTTTCATTCTAGTGTCTTTCGTTTGGGAGAAAAATGCAAAGGTACAATACAGCTTTTCCTTGCCGATATCTCTCTTTTGCAAAGAGATAGGCATTGGAAAATTCTGGGCTATAACGTGTAGATGAAGCACTAACAGGAGGCTTTAAAATTTTCATTCTAGTGTCCTTCGTTTGGGAGAAAAATGCAAAGGTACAATACAGCTTTTCCTTGCCGATATCTCTCTTTTGCAAAGAAATAGGCATTGGAAAATTCAGGGCTATAACGTGTAGATGAAGCACTAATAGGAGGCTTTAAAATTTTCATTCTAGTGTCCTTCGTTTGGGAGAAAAATGCAAAGGTACAATAAAGCTTTTCCTTGCCGATATCTCTCTTTTGCAAAGAAATAGGCATTGGAAAATTCAGGGCTATAACGTGTAGATGAAGCACTAACAGGAGGCTTTAAAATTTTCATTCTAGTGTCTTTCGTTTGGGAGAAAAATGCAAAGGTACAATACAGCTTTTCCTTGCCGATATCTCTCTTTTGCAAAGAGCTAGGCATTGGAAAATTCAGGGCTATAACGTGTAGATGAAGCACTAACAGTAGGCTTTAAAATTTTCATTCTAGTGTCTTTAGTTTGGGAGAAAAATGCAAAGGTACAATACAGCTTTTCCTTGCCAATATCTCTCTTTTGCAAAGAGCTAGGCATTGGAAAATTCAGGGCTATAACGTGTAGATGAAGCACTAACAGGAGGCTTTAAAATTTTCATTCTAGTGTCTTTCGTTTGGGAGAAAAATGCAAAGGTACAATACAGTTTTTCCTTGCCGATATCTCTCTTTTGCAAAGAGATAGGCATTGGAAAATTCAGGGCTATAACGTGTAGATGAAGCACTAACAGGAGGCTTTAAAATTTTCATTCTAGTGTCCTTCGTTTGGGAGAAAAATGCAAAGGTACAATACAGCTTTTCCTTGCCAATATCTCTCTTTTGCAAAGAGCTAGGCATTGGAAAATTCAGGGCTATACCGTGTAGATGAAGCACTAAACAGGAGGCTTTTAAATTTTCATTCTAGTGTCCTTCGTTTGGGAGAAAAATGCAAAGGTACAATACAGCTTTTCCTTGCCGATATCTCTCTTTTGCAAAGAGATAGGCATTGGAAAATTCAGGGCTATAACGTGTAGATGAAGCACTAACAGGAGGCTTTAAAATTTTCATTCTAGTGTCTTTTGTTTGGGAGAAAAATGCAAAGGTACAATACAGTTTTTCCTTGCCGATATCTCTCTTTTGCAAAGAGATAGGCATTGGAAAATTCAGGGCTATAACGTGTAGATGAAGCACTAACAGGAGGCTTTAAAATTTTCATTCTAGTGTCTTTCGTTTGGGAGAAAACTGCAAAGGTACAATACAGCTTTTCCTTGCCGATATCTCTCTTTTGCAAAGAGCTAGGCATTGGAAAATTCAGGGCTATAACGTGTAGATGAAGCACTAATAGGAGGCTTTAAAATTTTCAATCTAGTGTCCTTCGTTTGGGAGAAAAATGCAAAGGTACAATACAGCTTTTCCTTGCCAATATCTTTCTTTTGCAAAGAGCTAGGCATTGGAAAATTCAGGGCTATAACGTGTAGATGAAGCACTAACAGGAGGCTTTAAAATTTTCATTCTAGTGTCTTTCGTTTGGGAGAAAAATGCAAAAGTACAATGCTGCTTTTCCTTGCCGATATCTCTCTTTTGCAAAGAGATAAGCATTGGAAAATTCAGGGCTATAACGTGTAGATGAAGCACTAACAGGAGGCTTTAAAATGTTCATTCTAGTGTCTTTCGTTTGGGAGAAAAATGCAAAGGTACAATACAGTTTTTCCTTGCCGATATCTCTCTTTTGCAAAGAGATAGGCATTGGAAAATTCAGGGCTATAACGTGTAGATGAAGCACTAACAGGAGGCTTTAAAATTTTCATTCTAGTGTCTTTCGTTTGGGAGAAAACTGCAAAGGTACAATACAGCTTTTCCTTGCCGATATCTCTCTTTTGCAAAGAGATAGGCATTGGAAAATTCAGGGCTATAACGTGTAGATGAAGCACTAATAGGAGGCTTTAAAATTTTCATTCTAGTGTCCTTCGTTTGGGAGAAAAATGCAAAGGTACAATACAGCTTTTCCTTGCCGATATCTCTCTTTTGCAAAGAAATAGGCATTGGAAAATTCAGGGCTATAACGTGTAGATGAAGCACTAATAGGAGGCTTTAAAATTTTTATTCTAGTGTCCTTCGTTTGGGAGAAAAATGCAAAGGTACAATACAGCTTTTCCTTGCCAATATCTCTCTTTTGCAAAGAGCTAGGCATTGGAAAATTCAGGGCTATAACGTGTAGATGAAGCACTAACAGGAGGCTTTAAAATTTTCATTCTAGTGTCTTTCGTTTGGGAAAAAAATGCAAAAGTACAATGCTGCTTTTCCTTGCCGATATCTCTCTTTTGCAAAGAGATAAGCATTGGAAAATTCAGGGCTATAACGTGTAGATGAAGCACTAACAGGAGGCTTTAAAATTTTCATTCTAGTGTCTTTCGTTTGGGAGAAAAATGCAAAGGTACAATACAGCTTTTCCTTGCCAATATCTCTCTTTTGCAAAGAGCTAGGCATTGGAAAATGCAGGGCTATAACGTGTAGATGAAGCACTAACAGGAGGCTTTACAATTTTCATTCTAGTGTCTTTCGTTTGGGAGAAAAATGCAAAGGTACAATGCTGCTTTTCCTTGCCGATATCTCTCTTTTGCAAAGAGATAGGCATTGGAAAATGCAGGGCTATAACGCGTAGATGAAGCACTAACAGGAGGCTTTAAAATTTTCATTCTAGTGTCCTTCGTTTGGGAGAAAAATGCAAAAGTACAATACAGCTTTTCCTTGCCAATATCTCTCTTTTGCAAAGAGCTAGGCATTGGAAAATTCAGGGCTATACCGTGTAGATGAAGCACTAACAGGAGGCTTTTAAATTTTCATTCTAGTGTCCTTCGTTTGGTAGAAAAATGCAAAGGTACAATACAGCTTTTCCTTGCCGATATCTCTCTTTTGCAAAGAGATAGGCATTGGAAAATTCAGGGCTATAACGTGTAGATGAAGCACTAACAGGAGGCTTTAAAATTTTCATTCTAGTGTCCTTCGTTTGGGAGAAAAATGCAAAGGTACAATAAAGCTTTTCCTTGCCGATATCTCTCTTTTGCAAAGAAATAGGCATTGGAAAATTCAGGGCTATAACGTGTAGATGAAGCACTAACAGGAGGCTTTAAAATTTTCATTCTAGTGTCTTTCGTTTGGGAGAAAAATGCAAAGGTACAATACAGCTTTTCCTTGCCGATATCTCTCTTTTGCAAAGAGCTAGGCATTGGAAAATTCAGGGCTATAACGTGTAGATGAAGCACTAACAGTAGGCTTTAAAATTTTCATTCTAGTGTCTTTAGTTTGGGAGAAAAATGCAAAGGTACAATACAGCTTTTCCTTGCCAATATCTCTCTTTTGCAAAGAGCTAGGCATTGGAAAATTCAGGGCTATAACGTGTAGATGAAGCACTAACAGGAGGCTTTAAAATTTTCATTCTAGTGTCTTTCGTTTGGGAGAAAAATGCAAAGGTACAATACAGTTTTTCCTTGCCGATATCTCTCTTTTGCAAAGAGATAGGCATTGGAAAATTCAGGGCTATAACGTGTAGATGAAGCACTAACAGGAGGCTTTAAAATTTTCATTCTAGTGTCCTTCGTTTGGGAGAAAAATGCAAAGGTACAATACAGCTTTTCCTTGCCAATATCTCTCTTTTGCAAAGAGCTAGGCATTGGAAAATTCAGGGCTATACCGTGTAGATGAAGCACTAAACAGGAGGCTTTTAAATTTTCATTCTAGTGTCCTTCGTTTGGGAGAAAAATGCAAAGGTACAATACAGCTTTTCCTTGCCGATATCTCTCTTTTGCAAAGAGATAGGCATTGGAAAATTCAGGGCTATAACGTGTAGATGAAGCACTAACAGGAGGCTTTAAAATTTTCATTCTAGTGTCTTTTGTTTGGGAGAAAAATGCAAAGGTACAATACAGTTTTTCCTTGCCGATATCTCTCTTTTGCAAAGAGATAGGCATTGGAAAATTCAGGGCTATAACGTGTAGATGAAGCACTAACAGGAGGCTTTAAAATTTTCATTCTAGTGTCTTTCGTTTGGGAGAAAACTGCAAAGGTACAATACAGCTTTTCCTTGCCGATATCTCTCTTTTGCAAAGAGCTAGGCATTGGAAAATTCAGGGCTATAACGTGTAGATGAAGCACTAATAGGAGGCTTTAAAATTTTCAATCTAGTGTCCTTCGTTTGGGAGAAAAATGCAAAGGTACAATACAGCTTTTCCTTGCCAATATCTTTCTTTTGCAAAGAGCTAGGCATTGGAAAATTCAGGGCTATAACGTGTAGATGAAGCACTAACAGGAGGCTTTAAAATTTTCATTCTAGTGTCTTTCGTTTGGGAGAAAAATGCAAAAGTACAATGCTGCTTTTCCTTGCCGATATCTCTCTTTTGCAAAGAGATAAGCATTGGAAAATTCAGGGCTATAACGTGTAGATGAAGCACTAACAGGAGGCTTTAAAATTTTCATTCTAGTGTCTTTCGTTTGGGAGAAAAATGCAAAGGTACAATACAGTTTTTCCTTGCCGATATCTCTCTTTTGCAAAGAGATAGGCATTGGAAAATTCAGGGCTATAACGTGTAGATGAAGCACTAACAGGAGGCTTTAAAATTTTCATTCTAGTGTCTTTCGTTTGGGAGAAAACTGCAAAGGTACAATACAGCTTTTCCTTGCCGATATCTCTCTTTTGCAAAGAGATAGGCATTGGAAAATTCAGGGCTATAACGTGTAGATGAAGCACTAATAGGAGGCTTTAAAATTTTCATTCTAGTGTCCTTCGTTTGGGAGAAAAATGCAAAGGTACAATACAGCTTTTCCTTGCCGATATCTCTCTTTTGCAAAGAAATAGGCATTGGAAAATTCAGGGCTATAACGTGTAGATGAAGCACTAATAGGAGGCTTTAAAATTTTCATTCTAGTGTCCTTCGTTTGGGAGAAAAATGCAAAGGTACAATACAGCTTTTCCTTGCCAATATCTCTCTTTTGCAAAGAGATAGGCATTGGAAAATTCAGGGCTATAACGTGTAGATGAAGCACTAACAGGAGGCTTTAAAATTTTCATTCTAGTGTCTTTCGTTTGGGAAAAAAATGCAAAAGTACAATGCTGCTTTTCCTTGCCGATATCTCTCTTTTGCAAAGAGATAAGCATTGGAAAATTCAGGGCTATAACGTGTAGATGAAGCACTAACAGGAGGCTTTAAAATTTTTATTCTAGTGTCTTTCGTTTGGGAGAAAAATGCAAAGGTACAATACAGCTTTTCCT
Source organism: Pseudophryne corroboree (assembly GCF_028390025.1). NCBI lineage: Eukaryota > Metazoa > Chordata > Amphibia > Anura > Myobatrachidae > Pseudophryne > Pseudophryne corroboree. The sequence goes on along the minus strand of NW_026970494.1, from coordinate 192,459 downwards.
TGCCAATATCTCTCTTTTTCAAAGAGCTAGGCATTGGAAAATGCAGGGCTATAACGTGTAGATGAAGCACTAACAGGAGGCTTACAATTTTCATTCTAGTGTCTTTCGTTTGGGAGAAAAATGCAAAGGTACTATGCTGCTTTTCCTTGCCGATATCTCTCTTTTGCAAAGAGATAGGCATTGGAAAATGCAGGGCTATAACGTGTAGATGAAGCACTAACAGGAGGCTTTAAAATTTTCATTCTAGTGTCCTTCGTTTGGGAGAAAAATGCAAAAGTACAATACAGCTTTTCCTTGCCAATATCTCTCTTTTGCAAAGAGCTAGGCATTGGAAAATTCAGGGCTATACCGTGTAGATGAAGCACTAACAGGAGGCTTTTAAATTTTCATTCTAGTGTCCTTCGTTTGGTAGAAAAATGCAAAGGTACAATACAGCTTTTCCTTGCCGATATCTCTCTTTTGCAAAGAGATAGGCATTGGAAAATTCAGGGCTATAACGTGTAGATGAAGCACTAACAGGAGGCTTTAAAATTTTCATTCTAGTGTCTTTCGTTTGGGAGAAAAATGCAAAGGTACAATACAGCTTTTCCTTGCCGATATCTCTCTTTTGCAAAGAGATAGGCATTGGAAAATTCTGGGCTATAACGTGTAGATGAAGCACTAACAGGAGGCTTTAAAATTTTCATTCTAGTGTCCTTCGTTTGGGAGAAAAATGCAAAGGTACAATACAGCTTTTCCTTGCCGATATCTCTCTTTTGCAAAGAAATAGGCATTGGAAAATTCAGGGCTATAACGTGTAGATGAAGCACTAATAGGAGGCTTTAAAATTTTCATTCTAGTGTCCTTCGTTTGGGAGAAAAATGCAAAGGTACAATAAAGCTTTTCCTTGCCGATATCTCTCTTTTGCAAAGAAATAGGCATTGGAAAATTCAGGGCTATAACGTGTAGATGAAGCACTAACAGGAGGCTTTAAAATTTTCATTCTAGTGTCTTTCGTTTGGGAGAAAAATGCAAAGGTACAATACAGCTTTTCCTTGCCGATATCTCTCTTTTGCAAAGAGCTAGGCATTGGAAAATTCAGGGCTATAACGTGTAGATGAAGCACTAACAGTAGGCTTTAAAATTTTCATTCTAGTGTCTTTAGTTTGGGAGAAAAATGCAAAGGTACAATACAGCTTTTCCTTGCCAATATCTCTCTTTTGCAAAGAGCTAGGCATTGGAAAATTCAGGGCTATAACGTGTAGATGAAGCACTAACAGGAGGCTTTAAAATTTTCATTCTAGTGTCTTTCGTTTGGGAGAAAAATGCAAAGGTACAATACAGTTTTTCCTTGCCGATATCTCTCTTTTGCAAAGAGATAGGCATTGGAAAATTCAGGGCTATAACGTGTAGATGAAGCACTAACAGGAGGCTTTAAAATTTTCATTCTAGTGTCCTTCGTTTGGGAGAAAAATGCAAAGGTACAATACAGCTTTTCCTTGCCGATATCTCTCTTTTGCAAAGAGCTAGGCATTGGAAAATTCAGGGCTATACCGTGTAGATGAAGCACTAAACAGGAGGCTTTTAAATTTTCATTCTAGTGTCCTTCGTTTGGGAGAAAAATGCAAAGGTACAATACAGCTTTTCCTTGCCGATATCTCTCTTATGCAAAGAGATAGGCATTGGAAAATTCAGGGCTATAACGTGTAGATGAAGCACTAACAGGAGGCTTTAAAATTTTCATTCTAGTGTCTTTTGTTTGGGAGAAAAATGCAAAGGTACAATACAGTTTTTCCTTGCCGATATCTCTCTTTTGCAAAGAGATAGGCATTGGAAAATTCAGGGCTATAACGTGTAGATGAAGCACTAACAGGAGGCTTTAAAATTTTCATTCTAGTGTCTTTCGTTTGGGAGAAAACTGCAAAGGTACAATACAGCTTTTCCTTGCCGATATCTCTCTTTTGCAAAGAGCTAGGCATTGGAAAATTCAGGGCTATAACGTGTAGATGAAGCACTAATAGGAGGCTTTAAAATTTTCAATCTAGTGTCCTTCGTTTGGGAGAAAAATGCAAAGGTACAATACAGCTTTTCCTTGCCAATATCTTTCTTTTGCAAAGAGCTAGGCATTGGAAAATTCAGGGCTATAACGTGTAGATGAAGCACTAACAGGAGGCTTTAAAATTTTCATTCTAGTGTCTTTCGTTTGGGAGAAAAATGCAAAAGTACAATGCTGCTTTTCCTTGCCGATATCTCTCTTTTGCAAAGAGATAAGCATTGGAAAATTCAGGGCTATAACGTGTAGATGAAGCACTAACAGGAGGCTTTAAAATTTTCATTCTAGTGTCTTTCGTTTGGGAGAAAAATGCAAAGGTACAATACAGCTTTTCCTTGCCGATATCTCTCTTTTGCAAAGAGATAGGCATTGGAAAATTCAGGGCTATAACGTGTAGATGAAGCACTAACAGGAGGCTTTAAAATTTTCATTCTAGTGTCTTTCGTTTGGGAGAAAACTGCAAAGGTACAATACAGCTTTTCCTTGCCGATATCTCTCTTTTGCAAAGAGATAGGCATTGGAAAATTCAGGGCTATAACGTGTAGATGAAGCACTAATAGGAGGCTTTAAAATTTTCATTCTAGTGTCCTTCGTTTGGGAGAAAAATGCAAAGGTACAATACAGCTTTTCCTTGCCAATATCTCTCTTTTGCAAAGAGCTAGGCATTGGAAAATTCAGGGCTATAACGTGTAGATGAAGCACTAACAGGAGGCTTTAAAATTTTCATTCTAGTGTCTTTGGTTTGGGAGAAAAATGCAAAAGTACAATGCTGCTTTTCCTTGCCGATATCTCTCTTTTGCAAAGAGATAAGCATTGGAAAATTCAGGGCTATAACGTGTAGATGAAGCACTAACAGGAGGCTTTAAAATTTTCATTCTAGTGTCTTTCGTTTGGGAGAAAAATGCAAAGGTACAATACAGCTTTTCCTTGCCAATATCTCTCTTTTGCAAAGAGCTAGGCATTGGAAAATGCAGGGCTATAACGTGTAGATGAAGCACTAACAGGAGGCTTTACAATTTTCATTCTAGTGTCTTTCGTTTGGGAGAAAAATGCAAAGGTACAATGCTGCTTTTCCTTGCCGATATCTCTCTTTTGCAAAGAGATAGGCATTGGAAAATGCAGGGCTATAACGTGTAGATGAAGCACTAACAGGAGGCTTTAAAATTTTCATTCTAGTGTCCTTCGTTTGGGAGAAAAATGCAAAGGTACAATACAGCTTTTCCTTGCCAATATCTCTCTTTTGCAAAGAGCTAGGCATTGGAAAATTCAGGGCTATACCGTGTAGATGAAGCACTAACAGGAGGCTTTTAAATTTTCATTCTAGTGTCCTTCGTTTGGTAGAAAAATGCAAAGGTACAATACAGCTTTTCCTTGCCGATATCTCTCTTTTGCAAAGAGATAGGCATTGGAAAATTCAGGGCTATAACGTGTAGATGAAGCACTAACAGGAGGCTTTAAAATTTTCATTCTAGTGTCTTTCGTTTGGGAGAAAAATGCAAAGGTACAATACAGCTTTTCCTTGCCGATATCTCTCTTTTGCAAAGAGATAGGCATTGGAAAATTCTGGGCTATAACGTGTAGATGAAGCACTAACAGGAGGCTTTAAAATTTTCATTCTAGTGTCCTTCGTTTGGGAGAAAAATGCAAAGGTACAATACAGCTTTTCCTTGCCGATATCTCTCTTTTGCAAAGAAATAGGCATTGGAAAATTCAGGGCTATAACGTGTAGATGAAGCACTAATAGGAGGCTTTAAAATTTTCATTCTAGTGTCCTTCGTTTGGGAGAAAAATGCAAAGGTACAATAAAGCTTTTCCTTGCCGATATCTCTCTTTTGCAAAGAAATAGGCATTGGAAAATTCAGGGCTATAACGTGTAGATGAAGCACTAACAGGAGGCTTTAAAATTTTCATTCTAGTGTCTTTCGTTTGGGAGAAAAATGCAAAGGTACAATACAGCTTTTCCTTGCCGATATCTCTCTTTTGCAAAGAGCTAGGCATTGGAAAATTCAGGGCTATAACGTGTAGATGAAGCACTAACAGTAGGCTTTAAAATTTTCATTCTAGTGTCTTTAGTTTGGGAGAAAAATGCAAAGGTACAATACAGCTTTTCCTTGCCAATATCTCTCTTTTGCAAAGAGCTAGGCATTGGAAAATTCAGGGCTATAACGTGTAGATGAAGCACTAACAGGAGGCTTTAAAATTTTCATTCTAGTGTCTTTCGTTTGGGAGAAAAATGCAAAGGTACAATACAGTTTTTCCTTGCCGATATCTCTCTTTTGCAAAGAGATAGGCATTGGAAAATTCAGGGCTATAACGTGTAGATGAAGCACTAACAGGAGGCTTTAAAATTTTCATTCTAGTGTCCTTCGTTTGGGAGAAAAATGCAAAGGTACAATACAGCTTTTCCTTGCCAATATCTCTCTTTTGCAAAGAGCTAGGCATTGGAAAATTCAGGGCTATACCGTGTAGATGAAGCACTAAACAGGAGGCTTTTAAATTTTCATTCTAGTGTCCTTCGTTTGGGAGAAAAATGCAAAGGTACAATACAGCTTTTCCTTGCCGATATCTCTCTTTTGCAAAGAGATAGGCATTGGAAAATTCAGGGCTATAACGTGTAGATGAAGCACTAACAGGAGGCTTTAAAATTTTCATTCTAGTGTCTTTTGTTTGGGAGAAAAATGCAAAGGTACAATACAGTTTTTCCTTGCCGATATCTCTCTTTTGCAAAGAGATAGGCATTGGAAAATTCAGGGCTATAACGTGTAGATGAAGCACTAACAGGAGGCTTTAAAATTTTGTTGCTTGCACTAGTTGTTACATTTGGTTTGTTGTTTGGGGGTGCTTCAGTATTAGGCAGCCTTCTGCCCTCCCATGTTCATCTGAAAATATGTGTTCTCCCTGCAGTTGTTGTCCCCAGATGAGAGTTCCCTTGTGCTGCCTCAGTTGAATCTCCTTTACTTGACAGAGATGTGCCTGAGCAGCGGCCCTCCCCAGCCCTATCCCAAATCATACTTATTTTGCATAGGAGATACCATGGTCATGAAGATTGTTCTCCCAGGGTGAGGTTCATTCATTGCATTCTGGGTATGCTGACCCCTGTGATTTCCCCAAATTGGGAAACTCGACTGCATTATTTGTGGTAGTGGGGGACTGTGTTTGTGCTTTCCTCTGGTCAGCTCTGGTAAAATACAGATTTCTTTGTCTCAGATCTTCCTCTAGCCTTGTTCTTTTTTCGAGAGTTTCCTTGTGCTGCCTCTGTTGGATCTCCTTCACTTGACAGGGGGGTGCCCGAGCAGCGACCCTCCCCAGCTCTAGCCCAACTCCTACTTACCTGCCAGGTGAGATACTATGATCAGGAAGGTGCTTCTCCCAGGGCAAGGCTCACCCATTGCACTCTGGGTGTGCTGCTCCTACGATTTCCCCAAATGTGGGACACTTGACTGCATAATTTGTGTTTCCTCTAGTTGGCTACTCGTATAATTCAGATCTCTTTGTCTCAGGTCTCTCTCCAGCCTAGTTTGCTGTCTGTTTCCACTTCTCTTTTCTTGAGCCCCTGCCTTCTATGCCCTTGTGCACTCTCCTGACTTCTCCTGTCTGCTTACTTTGTGCCTTCCAACGCACAATGCGAACTACAGGTAGTGCTGCAGGGCCCACACCCTTTTACTTGCCTTACAGAGCAGCTCTGGAGCTGTTACAGTGCCCAGCTGCTGCAAGAAATCAGCTTGAATACTTCAGGGGCTGGGGCATAGCCAACATGAGCCCCACACCGAAGGAGAATGGAGGTGTTTAATGCGAACTAGGGGTCATCCAAGCACCGCAAAAGGCCGCCATGCCCTGCATAACCCTTTTCTCTTTTCATATGCAGATGAGGGTTCCAGCCAACTTTGGCCCACTGCTTGGATGACATCACCGTATGCAAATCCGTCTTCTGCAGACCTTCTCCCAGGAATGCTTTTACTAGTTGTTGCATTTGGTTTGTTGTTTGGGGGTGCTTCAGTATTAGGCAGCCTTCTGCCCTCCCATGTTCATCTGAAAATATGTGTTCTCCCTGCAGTTGTTGTCCCCAGATGAGAGTTCCCTTGTGCTGCCTCAGTTGAATCTCCTTTACTTGACAGAGATGTGCCTGAGCAGCGGCCCTCCCCAGCCCTATCCCAAATCATACTTATTTTGCATAGGAGATACCATGGTCATGAAGATTGTTCTCCCAGGGTGAGGTTCATTCATTGCATTCTGGGTATGCTGACCCCTGTGATTTCCCCAAATGTGGGAAACTCGACTGCATTATTTGTTGTAGTGGGGGACTGTGTTTGTGTTTTCCTCTGGTCAGCTCTGGTAAAAGTCAGATTTCTTTGTCTCAGATCTTCCTCTAGCCTTGTTCTTCTTTCGAGAGTTCCCTTGTGCTGCCTCAGTTGGATCTCCTTCACTTGACAGGGGGTGCCCGAGCAGCGACCCTCCCCAGCTCTAGCCCAACTCCTACTTACCTGCCAGGTGAGATACTATGATCATGAAGGTGCTTCTCCCAGGGCAAGGCTCACCCATTGTACTCTGGGTGTGCTGCCCCTGCGATTTCCCCAAATGTGGGAAACTTGACTGCAGAATTTGTGTTTCCCCTGGTCAGCTCTCGTATAATTCAGATCTCTTTGTCTCAGGTCTCTCTCCAGCCTAGTTTGCTGTCTGTTTCCACTTCTTTTTTCTTGAGCCCCTCCCTTTTATACCCTTGTGCACTATCCTGACTTCTCCTCCTGTCTGCTTACTTTGTGCCTTCCAATGCACAATGCAAACTACAGGTAGTGCTGCAGGGCCCACACCCTTTTACTTGCCTTACAGAGCAGCTCTGGAGCTGTTTCAGTGCCAAGCTGCTGTAAGAAATAAGCTTGAATGCTTCAGAGGCTGGGGCATTGTCAACATGAGCCCCACACCAAAGGAGGGTGGAGGTGTTTAATGCGAACTAGGGGTCATCCAAGCGCCGCAAAAGGCCGCCATGCCCTGCACGCCCCTTTTCTCTTTTCATATGCAGATGAGGATTGAAGCCAACTTTGACCCACTGCTTGGATGACATCACCATATGCAAATCCATCTGCTGCAGGCCTTCCCCCCGGAATGCTTGCACTAGTTGTTGCATTTGGTTTGTTGTTTGGGGGTGCTTCAGTATTAGGCAGCCTTCTGCCCTCCCATGTTCATCTGAAAATATGTGTTCTCCCTGCAGTTGTTGTCCCCAGATGAGAGTTCCCTTGTGCTGCCTCAGTTGAATCTCCTTTACTTGACAGAGATGTGCCTGAGCAGCGGCCCTCCCCAGCCCTATCCCAAATCATACTTATTTTGCATAGGAGATACCATGGTCATGAAGATTGTTCTCCCAGGGTGAGGTTCATTCATTGCATTTTGGGTATGCTGACCCCTGTGATTTCCCCAAATGTGGGTAACTCGACTGCATTATTTGTGGTAGTGGGGGACTGTGTTTGTGTTTTCCTCTGGTCAGCTCTGGTAAAAGTCAGATTTCTTTTTGTTTCAGATCTTCCTCTAGCCTTGTTCTTCTTTCGAGAGTTCCCTTGTGCTGTTCAGTTGGATCTCCTTCAGTTGACAGGGCGGTGCCCGAGCAGCGACCCTCCCCAGCTCAAGCCCAACTCCTACTTACCTGCCAGGTGAGATACTATGATCATGAAGGTGCTTCTTCCAGGGCAAGGCTCACCCATTGCACTCTGGGTGTGCTGCCCCTGCGATTTCCCCAAATGTGGGAAACTTGACTGCATAATTTGTGTTTCCCCTGGTCGGCTCTCATATAATTCACATCTCTTTGTCTCAGGTCTCTCTCCAGCCTAGTTTGCTGTCTGTTTCCACTTCTTTTTTCTTGAGCCCCTCCCTTTTATACCCTTGTGCACTATCCTGACTTCTCCTCCTGTCTGCTTACTTTGTGCCTTCCAATGCACAATGCAAACTACACACCCTTTTACTTGCCTTACAGAGCAGCTCTGGAGCTGTTACAGTGCCAAGCTGCTGTAAGAAATCAGCTTGAATGCTTCAGGGGCTGGGGCATTGTCAACATGAGCCCCACACCGAAGGAGGGTGGGGGTGTTTAATGCGAACTAAGGGTCATCCAAGCGCCGCAAAAGGCCGCCATGCCCTGCATGCCCCTTTTCTCTTTTCATATGCAGATGAGGGTTCCAGCCAACTTTGGCCCACTGCTTGGATGACATCACCGTATGCAAATCCGTCTTCTGCAGAACTTCCCCCAGGAATGCTTGTACTAGTTGTTGCATTTGGTTTGTTGTTTGGGGGTGCTTCAGTATTAGGCAGCCTTCTGCCCTCCCATGTTCATCTGAAAATATGTGTTCTCCCTGCAGTTGTTGTCCCCAGATGAGAGTTCCCTTGTGCTGCCTCAGTTGAATCTCCTATACTTGACAGAGATGTGCTTGAGCAGCGGCCCTCCCCAGCCCTATCCCAAATCATACTTATTTTGCATAGGCGATACCATGGTCATGAAGATTGTTCTCCCAGGGTGAGGTTCATTCATTGCATTCTGGGTATGCTGACCCCTGTGATTTCCAAAATGTGGGAAACTCGACTGCATTATTTGTGGTAGTGGGGGACTGTGTTTGTGCTTTCCTCTGGTCAGCTCTGGTAAAAGTCAGATTTCTTTGTCTCAGATCTTCCTCTAGCCTTGTTCTTCTTTCGAGAGTTCCCTTGTGCTGCCTCAGTTGGATCTCCTTCACTTCACAGGGGGTGCCCGAGCAGCAATCCTCCACAGCTCTGGCCCAACTCCTACTTACCTGCCAGGTTAGATACTATGATCTTCACTGTTAGGGCAATCAGGATGTGGAATTCCCTGCCAGGGAAGGTGGTAATGGCGGACTCTGTAATTGGATTTAAAAAAGGAATGGATACATTTCTGAATGAAAAAGCTATCCAAGTTTATAATACTTAAAATATCAACATGGTTAATCCGGGGGTAACATGAGTTGTAGTAGCTAACTAGTCATAATACATTATTAAGCAAGTATGTAGAATCATCACAACTTAAAACAGGTTGAACACGATGGGCAATTTGCCTCTATTCAACCTCAAAAACTATGTTACTATATGTTACTATATTACTATGTTACTGTAGTATACAGAACACCACAATGCAATGAGCAGTGATAGTGAGCACTGATGAGGATACTAGAACTGACACTGAGCAGCAAGATGCAGCACTGGACTATTAGTAATGTACTGTAGTATGCTGAGCACAACAATGCAGCACAAGACAATGAGCAGTGATACTGAGCACTGATGAGGATACTACTGAGAACTGACACTGAGCAGGAGAGACACACTACTAGTATTACTGAGCAGCAATAAGTATCCACTGATACTGAGCACTGATATTGAGATTTCCACTGAGAGAACATAGCCACGTCCTCTCCGCTCTCTCTTCAATGCACGAGTAAAAATGGCGGCAACGCGCAGCTCTTTATATGGAATCCGAATCTCGCGAGAATCCGACAGCGGGATGATGACATTTTCCCTTGTTCATAGAATTTGGGAGTCATTTTGATCCCAAAGTATTATTAACCTCAATAACCATAATTTCCACTCATTTTCAGTCTATTCTTAACACCTTACACCTCACAATATTATTTTTAGTCCTAAAATTTGCACCGAGGTCGCTGGATGACTAAGCTCAGCGACCCAAGTGGCCGACACAAACACCTGGCCCATCTAGGAGTGGCACTGCAGTGTCACGCAGGATAGCACTTCCAAAAAACACTCCCCAAACAGCACATGACGCAAAGAAAAAAAGAGGCGCAATGAGGTAGCTGTGTGACTAAGCTCAGCGACCCAAGTGGCCGACACAAACACCTGGCCCATCTAGGAGTGGCACTGCAGTGTCACGCAGGATGGCCCTTCCAAAAAACACTCCCCAAACAGCACATGACGCAAAGAAAAAAAGAGGCGCAATGAGGTAGCTGTGTGACTAAGCTCAGCGACCCAAGTGGCCGACACAAACACCTGGCCCATCTAGGAGTGGCACTGCAGTGTCACGCAGGATGGCCCTTCCAAAAACACTCCCCAAAGAGCACATGACGCAAAGAAAAAAAGAGGCGCAATGAGGTAGCTGTGTGACTAAGCTCAGCGACCCAAGTGGCCGACACAAACACCTGGCCCATCTAGGAGTGACACTGCAGTGTCACGCAGGATGGCCCTTCCAAAAAACACTCCCCAAACAGCACATGACGCAAAGAAAAAAAGAGGCGCAATGAGGTAGCTGTGTGACTAAGCTCAGCGACCCAAGTGGCCGACACAAACACCTGGCCCATCTAGGAGTGTCACTGCAGTGTCACGCAGGATGGCCCTTCCAAAAAACACTCCCCAAACAGCACATGACGCAAAGAAAAAAAGAGGCGCAATTAGGTAGCTGTGTGACTAAGCTCAGCGACCCAAGTGGCCGACACAAACACCTGGCCCATCTAGGAGTGGCACTGCAGTGTCACGCAGGATGGCCCTTCCAAAAAACACTCCCCAAACAGCACATGACGCAAAGAAAAATGAAAGAAAAAAGAGGTGCAAGATGGAATTGTCCTTGGGCACTCCCACCCACCCTTATGTTGTATAAACAGGACATGCACACTTTAACCAACCCATAATTTCAGTGACAGGGTCTGCCACACAACTGTGACTGAAATGACGGGTTGGTTTGGACCCCCACCAAAAAAGAAGCAATTAATCTCTCCTTGCACAAACTGGCTCTACAGAGGCAAGATGTCCACCTCATCATCATCCTCCGATTCATCACCGTGTACATCCCCCTCCTCACAGATTATCAATTCGTCCCCACTGGAATCTACCATCTCAGCTCCCTGTGTACTTTGTGGAGGCAATTGCTGCTGGTCATTGTCTCCACGGAGCAATTGATTATAATTCATTTTAATGAACATCATCTTCTCCACATTTTCTGGAAGTAACCTCGTACGCCGATTGCTGACAAGGTGAGCGGCGGCACTAAACACTCTTTCGGAGTACTACTTGTGGGAGGGCAACTTAGGTAGAATAAAGCCAGTTTGTGCAAGGGCCTCCAAATTGCCTCTTTTTCCTGCCAGTATACGTACGGACTGTCTGACGTGCCTACTTGGATGCGGTCACTCATATAATCCTCCACCATTCTTTCAATGGTGAGAGAATCATATGCAGTGACAGTAGACGTCATGTCGTAATCGTTGGCAGGTCCTTCAGTCCGGACCAGATGTCAGCATCAGCAGTCGCTCCAGACTGCCCTGCATCACCGCCAGCGGGTGGGCTCGGAATTCTGAGCCTTTTCCTCGCACCCCCAATTGCGGGAGAATGTGAAGGAGGAGCTGTTGACCGATCAAGTTCCACTTGACTTGATAATTTTCTCACCAGCAGGTCTTTGAACCCCTGCAGACGTGTGTCTGCCGGAAAGAGAGATACAACGTAGGTTTTAAATCTAGGATCGAGCACGGTGGCCAAAATGTAGTGCTCTGATTTCAACAGATTGACCACCCGTGAATCCTGGTTAAGCGAATGAAGGGCTCCATCCACAAGTCCCACATGCCTAGCGGAATCGCTCTGTCTTAGCTCCTCCTTCAATGTCTCCAGCTTCTTCTGCAAAAGCCTGATGACGGGAATGACCTGACTCAGGCTGGCAGTGTCTGAACTGACTTCACGTGTGGCAAGTGGATCTTGATCTTTCCCTAATTTTGGAACCTCAACATTTTTGTTCTCCATATTTTAATAGGCACAACTAAAAGGCACCTCAGGTAAACAATGGAGATGGATGGATTGGATACTAGTATACAATTATGGACGGGCTGCCGAGTGCCGACACAGAGGTAGCCACAGCCGTGAACTACCGCACTGTACTGTGTCTGCTGCTAATATATAGACTGGTTGATAAAGAGATAGTATACTCGTAACTAGTATGTATGTATAAAGAAAGAAAAAAAAACCACGGTTAGGTGGTATATACAATTATGGACGGGCTGCCGAGTGCCGACACAGAGGTAGCCACAGCCGTGAACTACCGCACTGTACTGTGTCTGCTGCTAATATATAGACTGGTTGATAAAGAGATAGTATACTCGTAACTAGTATGTATGTATAAAGAAAGAAAAAAAAACCACGGTTAGGTGGTATATACAATTATGGACGGGCTGCCGAGTGCCGACACAGAGGTAGCCACAGCCGTGAACTACCGCACTGTACTGTGTCTAGATGAAGCACTAACAGGAGGCTTTTAAATTTTCATTCTAGTGTCCTTCGTTTGGTAGAAAAATGCAAAGGTACAATACAGCTTTTCCTTGCCGATATCTCTCTTTTGCAAAGAGATAGGCATTGGAAAATTCAGGGCTATAACGTGTAGATGAAGCACTAACAGGAGGCTTTAAAATTTTCATTCTAGTGTCTTTCGTTTGGGAGAAAAATGCAAAGGTACAATACAGCTTTTCCTTGCCGATATCTCTCTTTTGCAAAGAGATAGGCATTGGAAAATTCTGGGCTATAACGTGTAGATGAAGCACTAACAGGAGGCTTTAAAATTTTCATTCTAGTGTCCTTCGTTTGGGAGAAAAATGCAAAGGTACAATACAGCTTTTCCTTGCCGATATCTCTCTTTTGCAAAGAAATAGGCATTGGAAAATTCAGGGCTATAACGTGTAGATGAAGCACTAATAGGAGGCTTTAAAATTTTCATTCTAGTGTCCTTCGTTTGGGAGAAAAATGCAAAGGTACAATAAAGCTTTTCCTTGCCGATATCTCTCTTTTGCAAAGAAATAGGCATTGGAAAATTCAGGGCTATAACGTGTAGATGAAGCACTAACAGGAGGCTTTAAAATTTTCATTCTAGTGTCTTTCGTTTGGGAGAAAAATGCAAAGGTACAATACAGCTTTTCCTTGCCGATATCTCTCTTTTGCAAAGAGCTAGGCATTGGAAAATTCAGGGCTATAACGTGTAGATGAAGCACTAACAGTAGGCTTTAAAATTTTCATTCTAGTGTCTTTAGTTTGGGAGAAAAATGCAAAGGTACAATACAGCTTTTCCTTGCCAATATCTCTCTTTTGCAAAGAGCTAGGCATTGGAAAATTCAGGGCTATAACGTGTAGATGAAGCACTAACAGGAGGCTTTAAAATTTTCATTCTAGTGTCTTTCGTTTGGGAGAAAAATGCAAAGGTACAATACAGTTTTTCCTTGCCGATATCTCTCTTTTGCAAAGAGATAGGCATTGGAAAATTCAGGGCTATAACGTGTAGATGAAGCACTAACAGGAGGCTTTAAAATTTTCATTCTAGTGTCCTTCGTTTGGGAGAAAAATGCAAAGGTACAATACAGCTTTTCCTTGCCAATATCTCTCTTTTGCAAAGAGCTAGGCATTGGAAAATTCAGGGCTATACCGTGTAGATGAAGCACTAAACAGGAGGCTTTTAAATTTTCATTCTAGTGTCCTTCGTTTGGGAGAAAAATGCAAAGGTACAATACAGCTTTTCCTTGCCGATATCTCTCTTTTGCAAAGAGATAGGCATTGGAAAATTCAGGGCTATAACGTGTAGATGAAGCACTAACAGGAGGCTTTAAAATTTTCATTCTAGTGTCTTTTGTTTGGGAGAAAAATGCAAAGGTACAATACAGTTTTTCCTTGCCGATATCTCTCTTTTGCAAAGAGATAGGCATTGGAAAATTCAGGGCTATAACGTGTAGATGAAGCACTAACAGGAGGCTTTAAAATTTTGTTGCTTGCACTAGTTGTTACATTTGGTTTGTTGTTTGGGGGTGCTTCAGTATTAGGCAGCCTTCTGCCCTCCCATGTTCATCTGAAAATATGTGTTCTCCCTGCAGTTGTTGTCCCCAGATGAGAGTTCCCTTGTGCTGCCTCAGTTGAATCTCCTTTACTTGACAGAGATGTGCCTGAGCAGCGGCCCTCCCCAGCCCTATCCCAAATCATACTTATTTTGCATAGGAGATACCATGGTCATGAAGATTGTTCTCCCAGGGTGAGGTTCATTCATTGCATTCTGGGTATGCTGACCCCTGTGATTTCCCCAAATTGGGAAACTCGACTGCATTATTTGTGGTAGTGGGGGACTGTGTTTGTGCTTTCCTCTGGTCAGCTCTGGTAAAATACAGATTTCTTTGTCTCAGATCTTCCTCTAGCCTTGTTCTTTTTTCGAGAGTTTCCTTGTGCTGCCTCTGTTGGATCTCCTTCACTTGACAGGGGGGTGCCCGAGCAGCGACCCTCCCCAGCTCTAGCCCAACTCCTACTTACCTGCCAGGTGAGATACTATGATCAGGAAGGTGCTTCTCCCAGGGCAAGGCTCACCCATTGCACTCTGGGTGTGCTGCTCCTACGATTTCCCCAAATGTGGGACACTTGACTGCATAATTTGTGTTTCCTCTAGTTGGCTACTCGTATAATTCAGATCTCTTTGTCTCAGGTCTCTCTCCAGCCTAGTTTGCTGTCTGTTTCCACTTCTCTTTTCTTGAGCCCCTGCCTTCTATGCCCTTGTGCACTCTCCTGACTTCTCCTGTCTGCTTACTTTGTGCCTTCCAACGCACAATGCGAACTACAGGTAGTGCTGCAGGGCCCACACCCTTTTACTTGCCTTACAGAGCAGCTCTGGAGCTGTTACAGTGCCCAGCTGCTGCAAGAAATCAGCTTGAATACTTCAGGGGCTGGGGCATAGCCAACATGAGCCCCACACCGAAGGAGAATGGAGGTGTTTAATGCGAACTAGGGGTCATCCAAGCACCGCAAAAGGCCGCCATGCCCTGCATAACCCTTTTCTCTTTTCATATGCAGATGAGGGTTCCAGCCAACTTTGGCCCACTGCTTGGATGACATCACCGTATGCAAATCCGTCTTCTGCAGACCTTCTCCCAGGAATGCTTTTACTAGTTGTTGCATTTGGTTTGTTGTTTGGGGGTGCTTCAGTATTAGGCAGCCTTCTGCCCTCCCATGTTCATCTGAAAATATGTGTTCTCCCTGCAGTTGTTGTCCCCAGATGAGAGTTCCCTTGTGCTGCCTCAGTTGAATCTCCTTTACTTGACAGAGATGTGCCTGAGCAGCGGCCCTCCCCAGCCCTATCCCAAATCATACTTATTTTGCATAGGAGATACCATGGTCATGAAGATTGTTCTCCCAGGGTGAGGTTCATTCATTGCATTCTGGGTATGCTGACCCCTGTGATTTCCCCAAATGTGGGAAACTCGACTGCATTATTTGTTGTAGTGGGGGACTGTGTTTGTGTTTTCCTCTGGTCAGCTCTGGTAAAAGTCAGATTTCTTTGTCTCAGATCTTCCTCTAGCCTTGTTCTTCTTTCGAGAGTTCCCTTGTGCTGCCTCAGTTGGATCTCCTTCACTTGACAGGGGGTGCCCGAGCAGCGACCCTCCCCAGCTCTAGCCCAACTCCTACTTACCTGCCAGGTGAGATACTATGATCATGAAGGTGCTTCTCCCAGGGCAAGGCTCACCCATTGTACTCTGGGTGTGCTGCCCCTGCGATTTCCCCAAATGTGGGAAACTTGACTGCAGAATTTGTGTTTCCCCTGGTCAGCTCTCGTATAATTCAGATCTCTTTGTCTCAGGTCTCTCTCCAGCCTAGTTTGCTGTCTGTTTCCACTTCTTTTTTCTTGAGCCCCTCCCTTTTATACCCTTGTGCACTATCCTGACTTCTCCTCCTGTCTGCTTACTTTGTGCCTTCCAATGCACAATGCAAACTACAGGTAGTGCTGCAGGGCCCACACCCTTTTACTTGCCTTACAGAGCAGCTCTGGAGCTGTTTCAGTGCCAAGCTGCTGTAAGAAATAAGCTTGAATGCTTCAGAGGCTGGGGCATTGTCAACATGAGCCCCACACCAAAGGAGGGTGGAGGTGTTTAATGCGAACTAGGGGTCATCCAAGCGCCGCAAAAGGCCGCCATGCCCTGCACGCCCCTTTTCTCTTTTCATATGCAGATGAGGATTGAAGCCAACTTTGACCCACTGCTTGGATGACATCACCATATGCAAATCCATCTGCTGCAGGCCTTCCCCCCGGAATGCTTGCACTAGTTGTTGCATTTGGTTTGTTGTTTGGGGGTGCTTCAGTATTAGGCAGCCTTCTGCCCTCCCATGTTCATCTGAAAATATGTGTTCTCCCTGCAGTTGTTGTCCCCAGATGAGAGTTCCCTTGTGCTGCCTCAGTTGAATCTCCTTTACTTGACAGAGATGTGCCTGAGCAGCGGCCCTCCCCAGCCCTATCCCAAATCATACTTATTTTGCATAGGAGATACCATGGTCATGAAGATTGTTCTCCCAGGGTGAGGTTCATTCATTGCATTTTGGGTATGCTGACCCCTGTGATTTCCCCAAATGTGGGTAACTCGACTGCATTATTTGTGGTAGTGGGGGACTGTGTTTGTGTTTTCCTCTGGTCAGCTCTGGTAAAAGTCAGATTTCTTTTTGTTTCAGATCTTCCTCTAGCCTTGTTCTTCTTTCGAGAGTTCCCTTGTGCTGTTCAGTTGGATCTCCTTCAGTTGACAGGGCGGTGCCCGAGCAGCGACCCTCCCCAGCTCAAGCCCAACTCCTACTTACCTGCCAGGTGAGATACTATGATCATGAAGGTGCTTCTTCCAGGGCAAGGCTCACCCATTGCACTCTGGGTGTGCTGCCCCTGCGATTTCCCCAAATGTGGGAAACTTGACTGCATAATTTGTGTTTCCCCTGGTCGGCTCTCATATAATTCACATCTCTTTGTCTCAGGTCTCTCTCCAGCCTAGTTTGCTGTCTGTTTCCACTTCTTTTTTCTTGAGCCCCTCCCTTTTATACCCTTGTGCACTATCCTGACTTCTCCTCCTGTCTGCTTACTTTGTGCCTTCCAATGCACAATGCAAACTACACACCCTTTTACTTGCCTTACAGAGCAGCTCTGGAGCTGTTACAGTGCCAAGCTGCTGTAAGAAATCAGCTTGAATGCTTCAGGGGCTGGGGCATTGTCAACATGAGCCCCACACCGAAGGAGGGTGGGGGTGTTTAATGCGAACTAAGGGTCATCCAAGCGCCGCAAAAGGCCGCCATGCCCTGCATGCCCCTTTTCTCTTTTCATATGCAGATGAGGGTTCCAGCCAACTTTGGCCCACTGCTTGGATGACATCACCGTATGCAAATCCGTCTTCTGCAGAACTTCCCCCAGGAATGCTTGTACTAGTTGTTGCATTTGGTTTGTTGTTTGGGGGTGCTTCAGTATTAGGCAGCCTTCTGCCCTCCCATGTTCATCTGAAAATATGTGTTCTCCCTGCAGTTGTTGTCCCCAGATGAGAGTTCCCTTGTGCTGCCTCAGTTGAATCTCCTATACTTGACAGAGATGTGCTTGAGCAGCGGCCCTCCCCAGCCCTATCCCAAATCATACTTATTTTGCATAGGCGATACCATGGTCATGAAGATTGTTCTCCCAGGGTGAGGTTCATTCATTGCATTCTGGGTATGCTGACCCCTGTGATTTCCAAAATGTGGGAAACTCGACTGCATTATTTGTGGTAGTGGGGGACTGTGTTTGTGCTTTCCTCTGGTCAGCTCTGGTAAAAGTCAGATTTCTTTGTCTCAGATCTTCCTCTAGCCTTGTTCTTCTTTCGAGAGTTCCCTTGTGCTGCCTCAGTTGGATCTCCTTCACTTCACAGGGGGTGCCCGAGCAGCAATCCTCCACAGCTCTGGCCCAACTCCTACTTACCTGCCAGGTTAGATACTATGATCTTCACTGTTAGGGCAATCAGGATGTGGAATTCCCTGCCAGGGAAGGTGGTAATGGCGGACTCTGTAATTGGATTTAAAAAAGGAATGGATACATTTCTGAATGAAAAAGCTATCCAAGTTTATAATACTTAAAATATCAACATGGTTAATCCGGGGGTAACATGAGTTGTAGTAGCTAACTAGTCATAATACATTATTAAGCAAGTATGTAGAATCATCACAACTTAAAACAGGTTGAACACGATGGGCAATTTGCCTCTATTCAACCTCAAAAACTATGTTACTATATGTTACTATATTACTATGTTACTGTAGTATACAGAACACCACAATGCAATGAGCAGTGATAGTGAGCACTGATGAGGATACTAGAACTGACACTGAGCAGCAAGATGCAGCACTGGACTATTAGTAATGTACTGTAGTATGCTGAGCACAACAATGCAGCACAAGACAATGAGCAGTGATACTGAGCACTGATGAGGATACTACTGAGAACTGACACTGAGCAGGAGAGACACACTACTAGTATTACTGAGCAGCAATAAGTATCCACTGATACTGAGCACTGATATTGAGATTTCCACTGAGAGAACATAGCCACGTCCTCTCCGCTCTCTCTTCAATGCACGAGTAAAAATGGCGGCAACGCGCAGCTCTTTATATGGAATCCGAATCTCGCGAGAATCCGACAGCGGGATGATGACATTTTCCCTTGTTCATAGAATTTGGGAGTCATTTTGATCCCAAAGTATTATTAACCTCAATAACCATAATTTCCACTCATTTTCAGTCTATTCTTAACACCTTACACCTCACAATATTATTTTTAGTCCTAAAATTTGCACCGAGGTCGCTGGATGACTAAGCTCAGCGACCCAAGTGGCCGACACAAACACCTGGCCCATCTAGGAGTGGCACTGCAGTGTCACGCAGGATAGCACTTCCAAAAAACACTCCCCAAACAGCACATGACGCAAAGAAAAAAAGAGGCGCAATGAGGTAGCTGTGTGACTAAGCTCAGCGACCCAAGTGGCCGACACAAACACCTGGCCCATCTAGGAGTGGCACTGCAGTGTCACGCAGGATGGCCCTTCCAAAAAACACTCCCCAAACAGCACATGACGCAAAGAAAAAAAGAGGCGCAATGAGGTAGCTGTGTGACTAAGCTCAGCGACCCAAGTGGCCGACACAAACACCTGGCCCATCTAGGAGTGGCACTGCAGTGTCACGCAGGATGGCCCTTCCAAAAACACTCCCCAAAGAGCACATGACGCAAAGAAAAAAAGAGGCGCAATGAGGTAGCTGTGTGACTAAGCTCAGCGACCCAAGTGGCCGACACAAACACCTGGCCCATCTAGGAGTGACACTGCAGTGTCACGCAGGATGGCCCTTCCAAAAAACACTCCCCAAACAGCACATGACGCAAAGAAAAAAAGAGGCGCAATGAGGTAGCTGTGTGACTAAGCTCAGCGACCCAAGTGGCCGACACAAACACCTGGCCCATCTAGGAGTGTCACTGCAGTGTCACGCAGGATGGCCCTTCCAAAAAACACTCCCCAAACAGCACATGACGCAAAGAAAAAAAGAGGCGCAATTAGGTAGCTGTGTGACTAAGCTCAGCGACCCAAGTGGCCGACACAAACACCTGGCCCATCTAGGAGTGGCACTGCAGTGTCACGCAGGATGGCCCTTCCAAAAAACACTCCCCAAACAGCACATGACGCAAAGAAAAATGAAAGAAAAAAGAGGTGCAAGATGGAATTGTCCTTGGGCACTCCCACCCACCCTTATGTTGTATAAACAGGACATGCACACTTTAACCAACCCATAATTTCAGTGACAGGGTCTGCCACACAACTGTGACTGAAATGACGGGTTGGTTTGGACCCCCACCAAAAAAGAAGCAATTAATCTCTCCTTGCACAAACTGGCTCTACAGAGGCAAGATGTCCACCTCATCATCATCCTCCGATTCATCACCGTGTACATCCCCCTCCTCACAGATTATCAATTCGTCCCCACTGGAATCTACCATCTCAGCTCCCTGTGTACTTTGTGGAGGCAATTGCTGCTGGTCATTGTCTCCACGGAGCAATTGATTATAATTCATTTTAATGAACATCATCTTCTCCACATTTTCTGGAAGTAACCTCGTACGCCGATTGCTGACAAGGTGAGCGGCGGCACTAAACACTCTTTCGGAGTACTACTTGTGGGAGGGCAACTTAGGTAGAATAAAGCCAGTTTGTGCAAGGGCCTCCAAATTGCCTCTTTTTCCTGCCAGTATACGTACGGACTGTCTGACGTGCCTACTTGGATGCGGTCACTCATATAATCCTCCACCATTCTTTCAATGGTGAGAGAATCATATGCAGTGACAGTAGACGTCATGTCGTAATCGTTGGCAGGTCCTTCAGTCCGGACCAGATGTCAGCATCAGCAGTCGCTCCAGACTGCCCTGCATCACCGCCAGCGGGTGGGCTCGGAATTCTGAGCCTTTTCCTCGCACCCCCAATTGCGGGAGAATGTGAAGGAGGAGCTGTTGACCGATCAAGTTCCACTTGACTTGATAATTTTCTCACCAGCAGGTCTTTGAACCCCTGCAGACGTGTGTCTGCCGGAAAGAGAGATACAACGTAGGTTTTAAATCTAGGATCGAGCACGGTGGCCAAAATGTAGTGCTCTGATTTCAACAGATTGACCACCCGTGAATCCTGGTTAAGCGAATGAAGGGCTCCATCCACAAGTCCCACATGCCTAGCGGAATCGCTCTGTCTTAGCTCCTCCTTCAATGTCTCCAGCTTCTTCTGCAAAAGCCTGATGACGGGAATGACCTGACTCAGGCTGGCAGTGTCTGAACTGACTTCACGTGTGGCAAGTGGATCTTGATCTTTCCCTAATTTTGGAACCTCAACATTTTTGTTCTCCATATTTTAATAGGCACAACTAAAAGGCACCTCAGGTAAACAATGGAGATGGATGGATTGGATACTAGTATACAATTATGGACGGGCTGCCGAGTGCCGACACAGAGGTAGCCACAGCCGTGAACTACCGCACTGTACTGTGTCTGCTGCTAATATATAGACTGGTTGATAAAGAGATAGTATACTCGTAACTAGTATGTATGTATAAAGAAAGAAAAAAAAACCACGGTTAGGTGGTATATACAATTATGGACGGGCTGCCGAGTGCCGACACAGAGGTAGCCACAGCCGTGAACTACCGCACTGTACTGTGTCTGCTGCTAATATATAGACTGGTTGATAAAGAGATAGTATACTCGTAACTAGTATGTATGTATAAAGAAAGAAAAAAAAACCACGGTTAGGTGGTATATACAATTATGGACGGGCTGCCGAGTGCCGACACAGAGGTAGCCACAGCCGTGAACTACCGCACTGTACTGTGTCTGCTGCTAATATAGACTGGTTGATAAAGAGATAGTATACTCGTAACTAGTATGTATGTATAAAGAAAGAAAAAAAAACCACGGTTAGGTGGTATATACAATTATGGACGGGCTGCCGAGTGCCGACACAGAGGTAGCCACAGCCGTGAACTACCGCACTGTACTGTGTCTGCTGCTAATATATAGACTGGTTGATAAAGAGATAGTATACTCGTAACTAGTATGTATGTATAAAGAAAGAAAAAAAAACCACGGTTAGGTGGTATATACAATTATGGACGGGCTGCCGAGTGCCGACACAGAGGTAGCCACAGCCGTGAACTACCGCACTGTACTGTGTCTGCTGCTAATATATAGACTGGTTGATAAAGATATAGTATACTTGTAACTAGTATGTATGTATAAAGAAAGAAAAAAAAACCACGGTTAGGTGGTATATACAATTATGGACGGGCTGCCGAGTGCCGACACAGAGGTAGCCACAGCCGTGAACTACCGCACTGTACTGTGTCTGCTGCTAATATAGACTGGTTGATAAAGAGATAGTATACTCGTAACTAGTATGTATGTATAAAGAAAGAAAAAAAAACCACGGTTAGGTGGTATATACAATTATGGACGGGCTGCCGAGTGCCGACACAGAGGTAGCCACAGCCGTGAACTGCCGCACTGTACTGTGTCTGCTGCTAATATAGACTGGTTGATAAAGAGATAGTATACTCGTAACTAGTATGACTATAAAGAAAGAAAAAAAAACCACGGTTAGGTGGTATATACAATTATGGACGGGCTGCCGAGTGCCGACACAGAGGTAGCCACAGCCGTGAACTGCCGCACTGTACTGTGTCTGCTGCTAATATAGACTGGTTGATAAAGAGATAGTATACTCGTAACTAGTATGACTATAAAGAAAGAAAAAAAAACCACGGTTAGGTGGTATATACAATTATGGACGGGCTGCCGAGTGCCGACACAGAGGTAGCCACAGCCGTGAACTACCGCACTGTACTGTGTCTGCTGCTAATATAGATTGGTTGATAAAGAGATAGTATACTACTAATATTATATATACTGGTGGTCAGGTCACTGGTCACTAGTCACACTGGCAGTGGCACTCCTGCAGCAAAAGTGTGCACTGTTTAATTTTAATATAATATTATGTACTCCTGGCTCCTGCTATAACCTATAACTGGCACTGCAGTGCTCCCCAGTCTCCCCCACAATTATAAGCTGTGTGAGCTGAGCACAGTCAGATATATATATATATACATTGATGCAGCACACTGGGCTGAGCAGTGCACACAGATATGGTATGTGACTGAGTCACTGTGTGTATCGTTTTTTTCAGGCAGAGAACGGATATATTAAATAAAACAAACAACTGCACTGTCTGGTGGTCACTGTGGTCGTCAGTCACTAAACTCTGCACTCTCTTCTACAGTATCACAGCCTCGGGTCAATCTCTCTCTCTCTCTCTCAACCCTAATCTAAATGGAGAGGACGCCAGCCACGTCCTCTCCCTATCAATCTCAATGCACGTGTGAAAATGGCGGCGACGCGCGGCTCCTTATATAGAATCCGAGTCTCGCGAGAATCCGACAGCGTCATGATGACGTTCGGGCGCGCTCGGGTTAACCGAGCAAGGCGGGAGGATCCGAGTCTGCTCGGACCCGTGAAAAAAACATGAAGTTCGTGCGGGTTCGGATTCAGAGAAACCGAACCCGCTCATCTCTAGTCCTTTCTACACTTTACCACTCTCCACCGGTATTATTATTTCTCCGCTCTCAAGTTCTACATTTCAGTTCATATTTCATCGCTCCCAAGTTCATTTATTATTTAACTGGTTCCAGCCAGTATCCACTACGTGCTAACAACAGTCAGGTTCCAGCCAGTATCCACAGCAGCTGTTTTATCTTCAGCAACCCAGCTTTTCCTGGAACACCAGCTGGCACAATCCTGGGTTATCTCCATTGCTACAGTCGGGCCTGGTAAGGACTTTCCATCTAGAAGATCATAAGAACTATCTCACACTACCAGTGCCCTGTGGCTCCTGCCATCCTGTAGTACCCAGGAACTGTATTTATTCTTTGCTGACTTTTACGTTTTCTTTTACTGCTGCTGTGTTGCGGAGTTGTCATAATAAACATCATTGACTTTTATCCAAGTTGTCGTGGTCACGCCTTCGGGCATTTATTATTTATGTTACTTACATGTCCAGGGGTCTGACACAACCTCCCAGGTTCCGGTACATCTCAGCCCCTACAACTGAGGCTGCCTCCCGTCAGCTCAGGCCCTCAGTTGTGACAGCTTCCCCTTGCTATAAACATGGTTTGTACTCTTTTCCATGTGTTCCCAGATCTTTCAAACAATTAGTGTGGTCAAGAAAGTTCTGTTTGAAAAGAAACAAACATTTACTGTCATTTCTATGCAAATGAGCTTACATTAAAGCACACTCGTTCTATCTTTAAACCGATAAAATAAAACCCCAATAAGATGGGGCATGCAAAAATTGAGATAAAACTCAGTTTTGCTCCTCTCCACGGAAATCTTTAGTAAAAGGCGAAAGATTTGTTCGTTCTGAAGAGAAACCACAGCATGACCAAGATTCTACCTGTCGCCTGAGTGCCATGCCAGCAGTCCTCATTCAGCTCAAAGTGAGCACCAACTTTGAAAGAAAGAAAGCAGATTTCTCACCAGGCTTCCCCTTGCTATAAACATGGTTTGTACTCTTTTCCATGTGCTCCCAGATCTTTCAAGCAATTAGTATAGTCAAGAAAGTTCTGTTTGAAAAGAAACAAACATTTACTGTCATTTCTATGCAAATGAGCTTACATTAAAGCACACTCGTTCTATCTTTAAACTGATAAAAGAAACCCCAATAAGACGGGGCATGCAAAAATTGAGATAAAACTCAGTTTTGCTCCTCTCCACGGAAATCTTTAGTAAAAGGCGAAAGATTTGTTCGTTCTGAAGAGAAACCAGAGCATGACCAAGATTCCACCTGTCGCCTGAGTGCCATGCCAGCAGTCCTCATTCAGCTCAAAGTGAGCACCCAATTTGAAAGAAAGAAAGCAGATTTCTCACCAGGCTTCCCCTTGCTATAAGCATGGTTTGTACTCTTTTCCATGTGCTCCCAGATCTTTCAAGCAATTAGTATGGTCAAGAAAGTTCTGCTTGAAAAGAAACAGGCATTTATTGTCATTGTTATGCAAATAAACTTACATTAAAGCTAACAAGAAAGCACACTCGTTCTGTCTTTAATCCGATAAAAGAAACCCCAATAAAATGGGGCATGCAAAAATTGAGATAAAACTCAGTTTTGCTCCTCTCCACGGAAATCTTTAGTAAAAGGCGAAAGATTTGTTCGTTCTGAAGAGAAACCAGAGCATGACCAAGATTCCACCTGTCGCCTGAGTGCCGTGCCAGCAGTCCTCATTCAGATCAAAGTGAGCGCCCAATTTGAAAGAAAGCAGATTTCTCACCTGTCTTCTCCTTGCTATAAGCATGGTTTGTACTGTATTCCATGTGCTCCCAGATCTTTCAAGCAAGTAGCATGGTCAAGAAAGTTCTGTTTGAAAAGAAACAAACATTTACTGTCATTTCTATGCAAATGAGCTTACATTAAAGCACACTCATTCTATCTTTAAACCGATAAAAGAAACCCCAAAAAGATGGGGCATGCAAAAATTGAGATAAAACTCGGTTTTGCTCCTCTCCACGGAAATCTTTAGTAAAAGGCGAAAGATTTGTTCGTTCTGAAGAGAAACCAGAGCATGACCAAGATTTTTATCTGAAAATATGTGTTCTCCCTGCAGTTGTTGTCCCCAGATGAGAGTTCCCTTGTGCTGCCTCAGTTGAATCTCCTTTACTTGACAGGGGGATGCTCGAGCAGCGACCCTCCCCAGCTCTAGCCCAACTCCTACTTACCTGCCAGGTGAGATACTATGATCATGAAGGTGCTTCTCCCAGGGCAAGGCTCACCCATTGCACTCTGGGTGTGCTGCTTCTGCGTTTTCCCCAAATGTGGGAAACTTGACTGCATAATTTGTGTTTCCCCTGGTCGGCTCTCGTATAATTCAGATCTCTTTGTCTCAGGTCTCTCTCCAGCCTAGTTTGCTGTCTGTTTCCACTTCTCTTTTCTTGAGCCGCTCCCTTCTATGCCCTTGCGCACTATCCTGACTTCTCCCGTCTGCTTACTTCGTGCCTTCCAACGCACAATGCAAACTACAGGTAGTGCTGCAGGGCCCACACCCTTTTACTTGCCTTACAGAGCGTCTCTGGAGCAGTTACAGTGCCCAGCTGCTGCAAGAAATCAGCTTGAATGCTTCAGGGGCTGGGGCATAGCCAACATGAGCCCCACACCGAAGGAGGGTGGAGGTGTGTAATGCGAACTAGGGGTCATCCAAGCGCCGCAAAAGGCCGCCATGCCCTGCACGCCCCTTGTCTCTTTTCATATGCAGACGAGGGTTGAAGCCAACTTTGACCCACTGTTTGGATGACATCACCATATGCAAATCCATCTGCTGCAGGCCTTCCCCCAGGAATGCTTGCACTAGTTGTTGCATTTGGTTTGTTGTTTGGGGGTGCTTCAGTATTAGGCAGCCTTCTGCCCTCCCATGTTCATCTGAAAATATGTGTTCTCCCTGCAGTTGTTGTCCCCAGATGAGAGTTCCCTTGTGCTGCCTCAGTTGAATCTCCTTTACTTGACAGAGATGTGCCTGAGCAGCGGCCCTCCCCAGCCCTATCCCAAATCATACTTATTTTGCATAGGCGATACCATGGTCATGAAGATTGTTCTCCCAGGGTGAGGTTCATTCATTGCATTCTGGGTATGCTGACCCCTGTGATTTCCCCAAATGTGGGAAACTCGACTGCATTATTTGTGGTAGTGGGGGACTGTGTTTGTGCTTTCCTCTGGTCAGCTCTGGTAAAAATCAGATTTCTTTATATCAGATCTTCCTCTAGCCTTGTTCTTCTTTCGAGAGTTCCCTTGTGCTGCCTCAGTTGGATCTCTTTCACTTGAGAGGGGGGTGCCCGAGCAGCGACCCTCCCCAGCTCTAGCCCAACTCCTACTTACCTGCCAGGTGAGATACTATGATCATGAAGGTGCTTCTCCCAGGGCAAGGCTCACCCATTGCATTCTGGTTGTGCTGCCCCTGCGATTTCCCCAAATGTGGGAAACTTGACTGCATAATTTGTGTTTCCCTTGGTCATCTCTCGTATAATTCAGATCTCTTTGTCTCAGGTCTCTCTCCAGCCTAGTTTGCTGTCTGTTTCCACTTCTCTTTTCTTGAGCCGCTCCCTTCTATGCCCTTGCGCACTATCCTGACTTCTCCCGTCTGCTTACTTCGTGCCTTCCAATGCACAATGCAAACTACAGGTAGTGCTGCAGGGCCCACACCCTTTTACTTGCCTTACAGAGCAGCTCTGGAGCAGTTACAGTGCCCAGCTGCTGCAAGAAATCAGCTTGAATGCTTCAGGGGCTGGGGCATAGCCAACATGAGCCCCACACCGAAGGAGGGTGGAGGTGTGTAATGCGAACTAGGGGTCATCCAAGCGCCGCAATAGGGCGCCATGCCCTGCACGCCCCTTTTCTCTTTTCATATGCAGACGAGGGTTGAAGCCAACTTTGACCCACTGCTTGGATGGCATCACCATATGCAAATCCATCTGCTGCAGGCCTTCCCCCAGGAATGCTTGCACTAGTTGTTGCATTTGGTTTGTTGTTTGGGGGTGCTTCAGTATTAGGCAGCCTTCTCCCCTCCCATGTTCATCTGAAAATATGTGTTCTCCCTGCAGTTGTTGTCCCCAGATGAGAGTTCCCTTGTGCTGCCTCAGTTGAATCTCCTTTACTTGAAAGAGATGTGCCTGAGCAGCGGCCCTCCCCAGCCCTATCCCAAATCATACTTATTTTGCATAGGAGAGACCATGGTCTTGAAGATTGTTCTCCCAGGGTGAGGTTCATTCATTGCATTCTGGGTATGCTGACCCCTGTGATTTCCCCAAATGTGGGAAACTCAACTGCATTATTTGTGGTAGTGGGGGACTGTGTTTGTGCTTTCCTCTGGTCAGCTCTGGTAAAAGTCAGATTTCTTTGTTTCAGATCTTCCTCTAGCCTTGTTCTTCTTTCGAGAGTTCCCTTGTGCTGCCTCAGTTGGATCTCCTTCACTTGACAGGGGGGTGCCCGTGCAGCGACTCTCCCCAGCTCTAGCCCAACTTCTACTTACCTGCCAGGTGAGATACTATAATCATGAAGGTGCTTCTCCCAGGGCAAGGCTCACCCATTGCACTCTGGATGTGCTGCCCCTGCGATTTCCCCAAATGTGGGAAACTTGACTGCATAATTTGTGTTTCCCCTGGTCGGCTCTCGTATAATTCAGATCTCTTTGTCTCAGGTCTCTCTCCAGCCTAGTTTGCTGTCTGTTTCCACTTCTCTTTTCTTAAGTGCCTTCCAATGCACAATGCAAACTACAGGTAGTGCTGCAGGGCCCACACCCTTTTACTTGCCGTACAGAGCAGCTCTGGAGCTGTTACAGTGCCCAGCTGCTGCAAGAAATCAGCTTGAATGCTTCAGGGGCTGGGGCATAGCAAACATGAGCCCCACACCGAAGGAGGGTGGGGGTGTTTAATGCGAACTAAGGGTCATCCAAGCGCCGCAAAAGGCCGCCATGCCCTGCATACCCCTTTTCTTTTTTCATATGCAGATGAGGGTTCCAGCCAACTTTGGCCCACTGCTTGGATGACATCACCGTATGCAAATCCGTCTTCTGCAGAACTTCCCCCAGGAATGCTTGTACTAGTTGTTGCATTTGGTTTGTTGTTTGGGGGTGCTTCAGTATTAGGCAGCCTTCTGCCCTCCCATGTTCATCTGAAAATAGAGATATCGGCAAGGAAAAGCTGTATTGTACCTTTGCATTTTTCTCCCAAACGAAGGACACTAGAATGAAAATTTTAAAGCCTCCTATTAGTGCTTCATCTACACGTTATAGCCCTTAATTTTCCAATGCCTATCTCTTTGCAAAAGAGAGATATCGGCAAGGAAAAGCTGTATTGTACCTTTGCAGTTTTCTCCCAAACGAAGGACACTAGAATGAAAATTTTAAAGCCTCCTGTTAGTGCTTCATCTACACGTTATAGCCCTGAATTTTCCAATGCCTATCTCTTTGCAAAAGAGAGATATCGGCATGGAAAAGCTGTATTGTACCTTTGCATTTTTCTCCCAAACGAAGGACACTAGAATGAAAATTTAAAAGCCTCCTGTTAGTGCTTCATCTACACGGTATAGCCCTGAATTTTCCAATGCCTAGCTCTTTGCAAAAGAGAGATATTGGCAAGGAAAAGCTGTATTGTACCTTTGCTTTTTTCTCCCAAACGAAGGACACTAGAATGAAAATTGTAAAGCCTCCTCTTAGTGCTTCATCTACACGTTATAGCCCTGAATTTTCCAATGCCTATCTCTTTGCAAAAGAGAGATATCGGCAAGGAAAAGCTGTATTGTACCTTTGCATTTTTCTCCCAAACGAAGGACACTAGAATGAAAATTTTAAAGCCTCCTGTTAGTGCTTCATCTACACGTTATAGCCCTGAATTTTCCAATGCCTATCTCTTTGCAAAAGAGAGATATCGGCAAGGAAAAGCTGTATTGTACCTTTGCATTTTTCTCCCAAACGAAAGACACTAGAATGAAAATTTTAAAGCCTCCTGTTAGTGCTTCATCTACACGTTATAGCCCTGAATTTTCCAATGCCTATCTCTTTGCAAAAGAGAGATATCGGCAAGGAAATGCTGTATTGTACCTTTGCATTTTTCTCCCAAACGAAAGACACTAGAATGAAAATTTTAAAGCCTCCTGTTAGTGCTTCATCTACACGTTATAGCCCTGCATTTTCCAATGCCTATCTCTTTGCAAAAGAGAGATATCGGCAAGGAAAAGCTGCATTGTACTTTTGCATTTTTCTCCCAAACGAAGGACACTAGAATGAAAATTTTAAAGCCTCCTTTTAGTGCTTCATCTACACGTAATAGCCCTGAATTTTCCAATGCCTATCTCTTTGCAAAAGAGAGATATCGGCAAGGAAATGCTGTATTGTACCTTTGCATTTTTCTCCCAAACGAAAGACACTAGAATGAAAATTTTAAAGCCTCCTGTTAGTGCTTCATCTACACGTTATAGCCCTGCAATAGAAACACCTTGGCTGGCGAAAATACATCACATATAGCCCCCAGGGCTATATGGATGAATTTTAACCCCTGGCAGATTCCACAGAAAAACGGGAGAAAAGGCCGCCGAGAAGGGGGCGGAGCCTATCTCCTCAGCACACTGGCGCCATTTTCTCTCACAGCTCCGTTGGAGGGAAACTCCCTGGCTCTCCCCTGCAGTTACTACACTACAGAAAGGGGTTAAAAAAGAGAGGGGGGCACTAATTAGGCGTAGTATAACAATACAGCAGCTATAAGGGGAAAAACACTTATATAAGGTTATCCCTGTATATATATATATATATATATATATAGCGCTCTGGTGTGTGCTGGCATACTCTCCCTCTGTCTCCCCAAAGGGCTAGTGGGGTCCTGTCCTCTATCAGAGCATTCCCTGTGTGTGTGTGTGTGTCGGTACGATTGTGTCGACATGTATGAGGAGGAAAATGGTGTGGAGGCGGAGCAATTGCCTGTAATGGAGTTGTCACCCCCTAGGGAGTCGACACCTGAGTGGCTGAGCTTATGGAAGGAATTACGTGACAGTGTCAGCTCTTTACAAAAGATTGATGACATGAGACAGCCGGCTACTCAGCCTGTGCCTGTCCAGGTGTCTCAAAAGCCATCAGGGGCTCTAAAACGCCCGTTACCGCAGATGGCAGATACAGACGCCGACACGGATACTGATTCCAGTGTCGACGATTAAGAGACGAATGTGACTTCCAGTAGGGCCACACGTTACATGATTGAGGCTATGGAAAATGTTTTTACACATTTCTGATAATACCAGTACCACTAAAAAGGGTATTATGTTGGGTGAGAAAAAACTGCCTGTAGTTTTTCCTGCATCTGAGGAATTAAATGAAGTGTGTGATGATGCGTGGGTTTCCCCCGATAAAAACTGTTAATTCCTAAAAAGTTATTAGCATCATACCCCTTCCCGCCAGAGGATAGGGCACATTGGGAAACACCCCCTAGGGTGAATAAAGCCCTCACACGCTTGTCTAAACAGGTGGCACTACCGTCCCCGGATACGGCCGCCCTTAAGGAACCTGCTGACAGAAAGCAGTAAAATATCCTAAAATGTATATACACTCACACGGGTGTGATACTGCGACCAGCAATCGCCTCAGCCTGGATGTGCAGTGCTGGGGTGGCTTGGTCGGATTCCCTGACTGACAATATTGATACCCTAGATAGGGACAGTATATTACTGACTATAGAGCATTTAAAAGATGCTTTCTATATATGCGTGATGCACAGAGGGATATTTGCCGACTGGCATCAAGAGTAAGTGCGCTGTCCATTTCTGCCAGAAGAGGGTTATGGACAAGACAGTGGTCATGTGATGCTGATTCCAAAAGGCATATGGAAGTATCGCCTTATAAAAGGGAGGAGTTATTTGGGGTAGGTCTAACAGACCTGGTGGCCACGGCAACGGCTGGGAAATCCACATTTTTACCCCAGGTAGCCTCTCAACATAAGAAGACGCCGTATTATCAGGCGCAGTCCTTTGGGCCCCATAAGGGCAAGCGGGCAAAAGGCTCCTCATTTCTGCCCCGTGGCAGAGGGAGAGGAAAAAGGCTGCAGCAAACAGCCAGTTCCCAGGAACAGAAACGGTGGGGGCCCGTCTCATAAATTTCAGCGTGCAGTGGGCTCACTCACAGGTGGACCCCTGGATCCTTCAGGTGGTATCTCAGGGGTACAAATTGGAATTCGAGACGTCTCCCCTTCGCCGTTTTCCTAAAGTCTGCTTTACCGACGTCTCCCTCCGACAGGGAGGCGGTATGGGAAGCCATTCACAAGCTGTATTCCCAGCAGGTGATAATCAAGGTACCCCTCCTACAACAGGGAAAGGGGTATTATTCCACGCTGTTTGTGGTACCGAAGCCGGACGGCTCGGTGAGACCTAATTTAAATCTGAAATCCTTGAACACTTACATACAAAGGTTCAAATTCAAGATGGAGTCACTCAGAGCGGTGATGGCAAACCGGGAAGAAGGGGATTATATGGTGTCTCTGGACATCAAGGATGCTTATCTCCATGTCCCAAATTACCCTTCTCACCAAGGGTACCTCAGGTTTGTGGTACAGAACTGTCACTATCAGTTTCAGACGCTGCCGTTTGGTTTGTCCACGGCACCCCGGGTCTTTACCAAAGTAATGGCCGAAATGATGATACTCCTTCGAAGGAAGGGAGTTTTAATTATCCCTTACTTGGACGATCTCCGGATAAGGGCAAGATCCAGGGAACAGTTGGTAGTCGGGGTAGCACTATCTCAAGTAGTGTTGCGGCAGCACGGTTGGATTCTTAATATTCCAAAATCGCAGCTGATTCCGACGACACGTCTTCTATTCCTAAGGATGATCCTGGACACAGTCCAGAAAATAAGAATTTACTTACCGATAATTCTATTTCTCATAGTCCGTAGTGGATGCTGGGGACTCCGAAAGGACCATGGGGAATAGCGGCTCCGCAGGAGACTGGGCACAAAGTAAAAGCTTTAGGACTAGCTGGTGTGCACTGGCTCCTCCCCCTATGACCCTCCTCCAAGCCTCAGTTAGGATACTGTGCCCGGACGAGCGTACACAATAAGGAAGGATTTTGAATCCCGGGTAAGACTCATACCAGCCACACCAATCACACCGTACAACTTGTGATCTGAACCCAGTTAACAGCATGATAACAGAAGGAGCCTCTGAAAAGATGGCTCACAACAACAATAACCCGATTTTTGTAACAATAACTATGTACAAGTAATGCAGACAATCCGCACTTGGGATGGGCGCCCAGCATCCACTATGGACTATGAGAAATAGAATTATCGGTAAGTAAATTCTTATTTTCTCTAACGTCCTAGTGGATGCTGGGGACTCCGAAAGGACCATGGGGATTATACCAAAGCTCCCAACCGGGTGGGAGAGTGCGGATGACTCTGCAGCACCGAATGAGAGAACTCCAGGTCCTCCTCAGCCAGGGTATCAAATTTGTAGAATTTAGCAAACATGTTTTCCCCTGACCAAGTAGCTGCTCGGCAAAGTTGTAAAGCCGAGACCCCTCGGGCAGCCGCCCAAGATGAGCCCACTTTCCGTGTGGAATGGGCTTTTACAGATTTTGGCTGTGGCAGGCCTGCCACAGAATGTGCAAGCTGAATTGTACTACAAATCCAACGAGCAATCGTCTGCTTAGAAGCAGGAGCACCCAGCTTGCTGGGTGCATACAGGATAAACAGCGAATCAGATTTTCTGACTCCAGCCGTCCTGGAAACATATATTTTCAGGGCCCTGACTACGTCCAGCAACTTGGAATCCTCCAAGTCCCTAGTAGCCGCAGGCACCACATATGAAAAATTAGGTAAGGGCTTTTATAGGATAAAGCCGCCAATTCTGAGACACGATGTACAGAGAGCCAACGTAAAAAATAACAATGTTTATTAATAAAACATATAAAAAGATTAATTGTCAAATAACCGGTGAAAAATATATATAAATATATATAAGAACATTCTACCTTTGAGAAAGTCACGTGAACGTGACGAAACGCGTCAGGACCCGCCCCTATCCACACTCAGCTCAGGTGAAATCTTCCAGGTGTTCCTTGGTCCCCGCTGCACCCTCCTTCTACAGCATCCGACATCAGCGGCTTCAGCGCACACGCCGCCACGACCGGGTTGTGAGAGAGACGGTCCATTCCTTTCCGCTGCACAGCGTATATGGGCATTGCAGGACATTGAAGCCGAGGACGCTCGGCTCTTACCAGCCCATTTTGGAAAGGTATTGAATATCAATTTCAACTGAGGGACTTTTTTATTCATTAGGATCCTACCAACACACCTGGTATTTATCAACTATCTAACAAGTGAATCACTGAACTTTTCACCCCAATAAGCTGAGTCATTACAATATACCACTAGTTCACGTCTAGTGACTGTTCTTATATATATTTGTATATATTTTTCACCGGTTATTTGACAATTAATCTTTTTATATGTTTTATTAATAAACATTGTTATTTTTTACGTTGGCTCTCTGTACATCATGTTTCGTTCCTGATATTCAGCGCAGCCGTTTGTTCTTTTTCTATGCTATCACCACAATACTACACATAGTATTCCGGCAAGCGCAGACTATCAGGAACATAAAATTGTGATTATTTAATTCTATGAAACACGTATTGGTTTTCACTTTTTATTTTGATGATTAGGCGCTCGTTTGTTGCAGTTTTTTGTTTTGGTCAATTCTGAGACACGCCTGGCTGAAGCCAGGGCTAACAGCATTACCACTTTCCATGTGAGATATTTTAAGTCCACAGTGGTGAGTGGTTCAAACCAATGTGATTTTAGGAATCCCAAAACTACATTGAGATCCCAAGGTGCCACTGGAGGCACAAAAGGAGGCTGTATATGCAGTACTCCCTTGACAAACGTCTGAACTTCAGGAACAGAAGCCAGTTCTTTTTGGAAGAATATTGACAGGGCCGAAATTTGAACCTTAATGGACCCTAATTTGAGGCCCATAGACAGTCCTGTTTGCAGGAAATGCAGGAAACGACCCAGTTGAAATTCCTCTGTAGGGGCCTTCCTGGCCTCGCACCACGCAACATATTTACGCCAAATACGGTGATAATGTTGTATGGTTACATCCTTCCTGGCTTTGATCAGGGTAGGGATGACTTCATCCGGAATGCCTTTTTCCTTCAGGATCCGGCGTTCAACCGCCATGCCGTCAAACGCAGCCGCGGTAAGTCTTGGAACAGACATGGTCCCTGCTGGAGCAGGTCCTTTCTTAGAGGTAGAGGCCACGGGTCTTCCGTGAGCATCTCTTGAATTTCCGGGTACCAAGTCCTTCTTGGCCAATCCGGAGCCACGAGTATAGTCTTTACTCCTCTCCTTCTTATGATTCTCAGTACTTTTGGTATGAGAGGAAGAGGAGGGAACACATACACTGACTGGTACACCCACGGTGTTACCAGAGAGTCCACAGCTATTGCCTGAGGGTCCCTTGACCTGGCGCAATATCTGTCCAGCTTTTTGTTGAGGCGGGACGCCATCATGTCCACCCTTTGGTTTTTCCCAACGGTTCACAATCATGTGGAAGACTTCTGGGTGAAGTCCCCACTCCCCCGGGTGAAGATCGTGTCTGCTGAGGAAGTCTGCTTCCCAGTTGTCCACTCCCGGAATGAACACTGCTGACAGTGCTATCACATGATTCTCCGCCCAGCGAAGAATCCTTGCCACTTCCATCATTGCCCTCCTGCTTCTTGTGCCGCCCTGTCTGTTTACGTGGGCGACTGCCGTGATGTTGTCCGACTGGATCAACACCGGCTGACCCTGAAGCAGAGGTCTTGCCTGACTTAGGGCATTGTAAATGGCCCTTAGTTCCAGGATATTTATGTGAAGTGACGTTTCCATGCTTGACCACAAGCCCAGGAAATTTCTTCCCTGTGTGACTGCTCCCCAGCCTCTCAGGCTGGCATCCGTGGTCACCAGGACCCAATCCTGAATGCCGAATCTGCGGCCCTCTAGGAGATGAGCACTCTGTAACCACCACAGGAGAGACATCCTTGTCCTTGGAGACAGGGTTATCCGCTGATGCATTTGAAGATGCGATCCGGACCATTTGTCCAGCAGATCCCACTGAAAAGTTCTTGCATGGAATCTGCCGAATGGAATCGCTTCGTAAGAAGCCACCATCTTTCCCAGGACCATTGTGCATTGTACTGACACTTGGCCTGGTCTTAGGAGGTTCCTGACTATGTCGGATAACTCCTTGGCTTTCTCCTCCGGGAGAAACACCTTTTTCTGTACTGTGTCCAGAATCATCCCTAGGAACAGCAGACGTGTCGTCGGAATCAGCTGCGATTTTGGAATATTTAGAATCCATCCGTGCTGTCGTAGTACTACTTGAGATAGTGCTACTCCGACCTCTAACTGTTCTCTGGACCTTGCCTGCTTACTTTGTGCCTTCCAATGCACAATGCAAACTACAGGTAGTGCTGCAGGGCCCACACCCTTTTACTTGCCGTACAGAGTAGCTCTGGAGCTGTTACAGTGCCCAGCTGCTGCAAGAAATCAGCTTGAATGCTTCAGGGGCTGGGGCATAGCCAACATGAGCCCCACACCGAAGGAGGGTGGAGGTGTTTAATGCGAACTAGGGGTCATCCAAGCGCCGCAAAAGGCCGCCATGCCCTGCACGCCCCTTTTCTCTTTTCATATGCAGACGAGGGTTGAAGCCAACTTTGACCCACTGCTTGGATGACATCACCGTATGCAAATCCATCTGCTGCAGGCCTTCCCCCAGGAATGCTTGCACTAGTTGTTGCATTTGGTTTGTTGTTTGACCCACTGCTTGGATGACATCACCGTATGCAAATCCATCTGCTGCAGGCCTTCCCCCAGGAATGCTTGCACTAGTTGTTGCATTTGGTTTGTTGTTTGGGGGTGCTTCATTATTAGGCAGCCTTCTGCCCTCCCATGTTCATCTGAAAATTTGTGTTCTCCCTGCAGTTGTTGTCCCCAGATGAGAGTTCCCTTGTGCTGCCTCAGTTGAATCTCCTTTACTTGACAGAGATGTGCCTGAGCAGCGGCCCTCCCCAGCCCTATCCCAAATCATACTTATTTTGCATAGGAGATACCATGGTCATGAAGATTGTTCTCCCAGGGTGAGGTTCATTCATTGCATTCTGGGTATGCTGACCCCTGTGATTTCCCCAAATGTGGGAAACTCGACTGCATTATTTGTGGTAGTGGGGGACTGTGTTTGTGCTTTCCTCTGGTCAGCTCTGGTAAAAGTCAGATTAATTTGTCTCAGATCTTCCTCTAGCCTTGTTCTTCTTTCGAGAGTTCCCTTGTGCTGCCTCAGTTGGATCTCCTTCACTTGACAGGGGGGTACCCGAGCAGCGACCCTCCCCAGCTCTAGCCCAACTTCTACTTACCTGGCAGGTGAGATACTATGATCATGTAGGTGCTTCTCCCAGGGCAAGGCTCACCCATTGCACTCTGGGTGTGCTGCTCCTGCGATTTCCCCAAATGTGGGAAACTTGACTGCATAATTTGTGTTTCCCCTGGTCGGCTCTCATATAATTCAGATCTCTTTGTCTCAGGTCTCTCTCCAGCCTAGTTTGCTGTCTGTTTCAACTTCTCTTTTCTTGAGCCGCTCCCTTCTATGCCCTTGCGCACTATCCTGACTTCTCCCGTCTGCTTACTTTGTGCCTTCCAATGCACAATGCAAACTACAGGTAGTGCTGCAGGGCCCACACCCTTTTACTTGCCGTTCAGAGCAGCTCTGGAGCTGTTACAGTGCCCAGCTGCTGCAAGAAATCAGCTTGAATGCTTCAGGGGCTGGGGCATAGCCAACATGAGCCCCACACCGAAGGAGGGTGGAGGTGTTTAATGCGAACTAGGGGTCATCCAAGCGCCGCAAAAGGCCGCCATGCCCTGCACGCCCCTTTTCTCTTTTCATATGCAGACGAGGGTTGAAGCTAACTTTGACCCACTGCTTGGATGACATCACCGTATGCAAATCCATCTGCTGCAGGCCTTCCCCCAGGAATGCTTGTACTAGTTGTTGCATTTGGTTTGTTGTTTGGGGGTGCTTCAGTATTAGGCAGCCTTCTGCCCTCCCATGTTTATCTGGAAATATGTGTTCTCCCTGCAGTTGTTGTCCCCAGATGAGAGTTCCCTTGTGCTGCCTCAGTTGAATCTCCTTTACTTGACAGAGATGTGCCTGAGCAGCGGCCCTCCCCAGCCCTATCCAAAATCATACTTATTTTGCATAGGCGATACCATGGTCATGAAGATTGTTCTCCCAGGGTGAGGTTCATTCATTGCATTCTGGGTATGCTGACCCCTGTGATTTCCCCAAATGTGGGAAACTCGACTGCATTATTTGTGGTAGTGGGGGACTGTGTTTGTGCTTTCCTCTGGACAGCTCTGGTAAAAGTCAGATTTATTTGTCTCAGATCTTCCTCTAGCCTTGTTCTTCTTTCGAGAGTTCCCTTGTGCTGCCTCAGTTGGATCTCTTTCACTTGACAGGGGGGTGCCAGAGCAGCGACCCTCCTCAGCTCTAGCCCAACTCCTACTTACCTGCCAGGTGAGATACTTTGATCATGAAGGTGCTTCTCCCAGGGCAAGGCTCACCCATTGCACTCTGGGTGTGGTGCCCCTGCGATTTCCCCAAATGTGGGAAGCTTGACTGCATAATTTGTGTTTCCCCTGGTCAGCTCTCGTATAATTCAGATCTCTTTGTCTCAGGTCTCTCTCCAGCCTAGTTTGCTGTCTGTTTCCACTTCTTTTTTCATGAGCCCCTCCCTTTTATACCCTTGTGCACTATCCTGACTTCTCCTCCTGTCTGCTTACTTTGTGCCTTCCAATGCACAATGCAAACTACAGGTAGTGCTGCAGGGCCCACACCCTTTTACTTGCCGTACAGAGCAGCTCTGGAGCTGTTACAGTGCCCAGCTGCTGCAAGAAATCAGCTTGAATGCTTCAGGGGCTGGGGCATAGCCAACATGAGCCCCACACCGAAGGAGGGTGGAG
This sequence comes from Pseudophryne corroboree, assembly GCF_028390025.1. NCBI lineage: Eukaryota > Metazoa > Chordata > Amphibia > Anura > Myobatrachidae > Pseudophryne > Pseudophryne corroboree. The sequence continues at coordinate 154,565 of NW_026970494.1, read as the reverse complement.
GTGTTTAATGTGAACTAGGGGTCATCCAAGCGCCGCAAAAGGCCGCCATGCCCTGCACGCCCCTTTTCTCTTTTCATATGCAGACGAGGGTTGAAGCCAACTTTGACCCACTGCTTGGATGACATCACCGTATGCAAATCCATCTGCTGCAGGCCTTCCCCCAGGAATGCTTGCACTAGTTGTTGCATTTGGTTTGTTGTTTGGGGGTGCTTCAGTATTAAGCAGCCTTCTGCCCTCCCATGTTCATCTGAAAATATGTGTTCTCCCTGCAGTTGTTGTCCCCAGATGAGAGTTCCCTTGTGCTGCCTCAGTTGAATCTCCTTTACTTGACAGAGATGTGCCTGAGCAGCGGCCCTCCCCAGCCCTATCCCAAATCATACTTATTTTGCATAGGAGATACCATGGTCATGAAGATTGTTCTCCCAGGGTGAGGTTCATTCATTGTATTCTGGGTATGCTGACCCCTGTGATTTCCCCAAATGTGGGAAACTCGACTGCATTATTTGTGGTAGTGGGGGACTGTGTTTGTGCTTTCCTCTGGTCAGCTCTGGTAAAAGTCAGATTTATTTGTCTCAGATCTTCCTCTAGCCTTGTTCTTCTTTCGAGAGTTCCCTTGTGCTGCCTCAGTTGGATCTCTTTCACTTGACAGGGGGGTGCCCGAGCAGCGACCCTCCCCAGCTCTAGCCCAACTCCTACTTACCTGCCAGGTGAGATACTATGATCATGAAGGTGCTTCTCCCAGGGCAAGGCTCACCCATTGCACTCTGATTTCCCCAAATGTGGGAAGCTTGACTGCATAATTTGTGTTTCCCCTGGTCGGCTCTCGTATAATTCAGATCTCTTTGTCTCAGGTCTCTCTCCAGCCTAATTTGCTGTCTGTTTCCACTTCTTTTTTCATGAGCCCCTCCCTTTTATACCCTTGTGCAATATCCTGACTTCTCCTCCTGTCTGCTTTCTTTGTGCCTTCCAATGCACAATGCAAACTACAGGTAGTGCTGCAGGGCCCACACCCTTTTACTTGCCTTACAGAGCAGCTCTGGAGCTGTTACAGTGCCCAGCTGCTGCAAGAAATCAGCTTGAATGCTTCAGGGGCTGGGGCATAGCCAACATGAGCCCCACACCGAAGGAGGGTGGAGGTGTTTAATGCGAACTAGGGGTCATCCAAGCGTCGCAAAAGGCCGCCATGCCCTGCACGCCCCTTTTCTCTTTTCATATGCAGACGAGGGTTGAAGCCAACTTTGACCCACTGCTTGGATGACATCACCGTATGCAAATCCATCTGCTGCAGGCCTTCCCCCAGGAATGCTTGCACTAGTTGTTGCATTTGGTTTGTTGTTTGGGGGTGCTTCAGTATTAGGCAGCCTTCTGCCCTCCCATGTTCATCTGAAAATATGTGTTCTCCCTGCAGTTGTTGTCCCCAGATGAGAGTTCCCTTGTGCTGCCTCAGTTGAATCTCCTTTACTTGACAGAGATGTGCATGAGCAGCGGCCCTCCCCAGCCCTATCCCAAATCATACTTATTTTGCATAGGAGATACCATGGTCATGAAGATTACTCTCCCAGGGTGAGGTTCATTCATTGCATTCTGGGTATGCTGACCCCTGTGATTTCCCCAAATGTGGGAAACGCGACTGCTTTATTTGTTGGTAGTGGGGGGACTGTGTTTGTGCTTTCTTCTGGTCAGCTCTGGTAAAAGTCAGATTTCTTTGTCTCAGATCTTCCTCTAGCCTTGTTCTTCTTTCGAGAGTTCCCTTGTGCTGCCTCAGTTGGATCTCCTTCACTTAACAGGGGGGTGCCCGAGCAGCGACCCTCCCCAGCTCTAGCCCAACTCCTACTTACCTGCCAGGTGAGATACTATGATCATGAAGGTGCTTCTCCCAGGGCAAGGCTCACCCATTGCACTCTGGGTGTGCTGCCCCTGCGATTTCCCCAAATGTGGGAAACTTGACTGCATAATTTGTGTTTCCCCTGGTCGGCTCTCGTATAATTCACATCTCTTTGTCTCAGGTCTCTCTCCAGCCTAGTTTGCTGTCTGTTTCCACTTCTCTTTTCTTGAGCCGCTCCCTTCTATGCCCTTGCGCACTATCCTGACTTCTCCCGTCTGCTTACTTTGTGCCTTCCTACGCACAATGCGAACTACAGGTAGTGCTGCAGGGCCCACACCCTTTTAGTTGCCTTACAGAGCAGCTCTGGAGCTGTTACAGTGCCCAGCTGCTGCAAGAAATTAGCTTGAATGCTTCAGGGGCTGGGGCATAGCCAACATGAGCCCCACACCGAAGGAGGGTGGAGGTGTTTAATGCGAACTAGGGGTCATCCAAGCGCCGCAAAAGGCCGCCATGCCCTGCATAACCCTTTTCTCTTTTCATATGCAGATGAGGGTTCCAGCCAACTTTGGCCCACTGCTTGGATGACATCACCGTATGCAAATCCGTCTTCTGCAGACCTTCACCCAGGAATGCTTTTACTAGTTGTTGCATTTGGTTTGTTGTTTGGGGGTGCTTCAGTATTAGGCAGCCTTCTGTCCTCCCATGTTCATCTGAAAATATGTGTTCTCCCTGCAGTTGTTGTCCCCAGATGAGAGTTCCCTTGTGCTGCCTCAGTTGAATCTCCTTTACTTGACAGAGATGTGCCTGAGCAGCGGCCCTCCCCAGCCCTATCCCAAATCATACTTATTTTGCATAGGAGATACCATGGTCATGAAGATTGTTCTCCCAGGGTGAGGTTCATTCATTGCATTCTGGGTATGCTGACCCCTGTGAATTTCCCAAATTTGGGAAACTCGACTGCATTATTTGTGGTAGTGGGGGACTGTGTTTGTGCTTTCCTCTGGTCAGCTCTGGTAAAAGTCAGATTTCTTTGTCTCAGATCTTCCTCTAGCCTTGTTCTTCTTTCGAGAGTTTCCTTGTGCTGCCTCAGTTGGATCTCCTTCACTTGACAGGGGGGTGCCCGAGCAGCGACCCTCCCAAGCTCTAGCCCAACTCCTACTTACCTGCCAGGTGAGATACTATAATCAGGAAGGTGCTTCTCCCAGGGCAAGGCTCACCCATTGCACTCTGGGTGTGCTGCTCCTGCGATTTCCCCAAATGTGGGAAACTTGACTGCATAATTTGTGTTTCCCCTGGTCGGCTCTCGTATAATTCAGATCTCTTTGTCTCAGGTCTCTCTCCAGCCTAGTTTGCTGTCTGTTTCAACTTCTCTTTTCTTGAGCTGCTCCCTTCTATGCCCTTGCGCACTATCCTGACTTCTCCCGTCTGCTTACTTTGTGCCTTCCAATGCACAATGCAAACTACAGGTAGTGCTGCAGGGCCCACACCCTTTTACTTGCCGTTCAGAGCAGCTCTGGAGCTGTTACAGTGCCCAGCTGCTGCAATAAATCAGCTTGAATGCTTCAGGGGATGGGGCATGGCCAACATGAGCCCCACACCAAAGGAGGGTGGGGGTGTTTAATGCGAACTAGGGGTCATCCAAGCACCGCAAAAGGCCGCCATGCCCTGCACGCCTCTTTTCTCTTTTCATATGCAGATGAGGGTTGAAGCCAACTTTGACCCACTGCTTGGATGACATCACCGTATGCAAATCCGTCTTCTGCAGAACTTACCCCAGGAATGCTTGCACTAGTTGTTGCATTTGGTTTGTTGTTTGGGGGTGCTTCAGTATTAGGCAGCCTTCTGCCCTCCCATGTTCATCTGAAAATATGTGTTCTCCCTGCAGTTGTTGTCCCCAGATGAGAGTTCCCTTGTGCTGCCTCAGTTGAATCTCCTTTACTTGACAGAGATGTGCATGAGCAGCGGCCCTCCCCAGCCCTATCCCAAATCATACTTATTTTGCATAGGAGATACCATGGTCATGAAGATTACTCTCCCAGGGTGAGGTTCATTCATTGCATTCTGGGTATGCTGACCCCTGTGATTTCCCCAAATGTGGGAAACGCGACTGCTTTATTTGTTGGTAGTGGGGGACTGTGTTTGTGTTTTCCTCTGGTCAGCTCTGGTAAAAGTCAAATTTCTTTGTCTCAGATCTTCCTCTAGCCTTGTTCTTCTTTCGAGAGTTTCCTTGTGCTGCCTCAGTTGGATCTCCTTCACTTGACAGGGGGGTGCCCGAGCAGCGACCCTCCCCAGCTCTAGCCCAACTCCTACTTACCTGCCAGGTGAGATACTATGATCATGAAGGTGCTTCTCCCAGGGCAAGGCTCACCCATTGCACTCTGGGTGTGCTGCCCCTGCGATTTCCCCAAATGTGGGAAACTTGACTGCATAATTTGTGTTTCCCCTGGTCAGGTCTCGTATAATTCAGATCTCTTTGTCTCAGGTCTCTCTCCAGCCTAGTTTGCTGTCTTTTTCAACTTCTCTTTTCTTGAGCTGCTCCCTTTTATACCCTTGTGCACTATCCTGACTTCTCCTCCTGTCTGCTTACTTTGTGCCTTCCAATGCGCAATGCAAACTACAGGTAGTGCTGCAGGGCCCACACCCTTTTACTTGCCTAACAGAACAGCTCTGGAGCTGTTACAGTGCCAAGTTGCTGCAAGAAATCAGCTTGAATGCTTCAGGGGATGGGGCATGGCCAACATGAGCCCCACACCGAAGGAGGGTGGGGGTGTTTAATGCGAACTAAGGGTCATCCAAGCGCCGCAAAAGGCCGCCATGCCCTGCATACCCCTTTTCTCTTTTCATATGCAGATGAGGGTTCCAGCCAACTTTGGCCCACTGCTTGGATGACATCACCGTATGCAATTCCGTCTTCTGCAGAACTTCCCCCAGGAATGCTTGTACTAGTTGTTGCATTTGGTTTGTTGTTTGGGGGTGCTTCAGTATTAGGCAGCCTTCTGCCCTCCCATGTTCATCTGAAAATATGTGTTCTCCCTGCAGTTGTTGTCCCCAGATGAGAGTTTCCTTGTGCTGCCTCAGTTGAATCTCCTTTACTTGACAGAGATGTGCATGAGCAGCGGCCCTCCCCAGCCCTATCCCAAATCATACTTATTTTGCATAGGAGATACCATGGTCATGAAGATTGTTCTCCCAGGGTGAGGTTCATTCATTGCATTTTGGGTATGCTGACCCCTGTGATTTCCCCAAATGTGGGAAACTCGACTGCATTATTTGTGGTAGTGGGGGACTGTGTTTGTGCTTTCCTCTGGTCAGCTCTGGAAAAAGTCAGATTTCTTTGTCTCAGATCTTCCTCTAGCCTTGTTCTTCTTTCGAGAGTTCCCTTGTGCTGCCTCAGTTGGATCTCTTTCACTTGACAGGGGGGTGCCCGAACAGCGACTTTCCCCAGCTCTAGCCCAACTCCTACTTACCTGCCAGGTGAGATACTATGATCATGAAGGTGCTTCTCCCAGGGCAAGGCTCACCCATTGCACTCTGGGTGTGCTGCCCCTGCGATTTCCCCAAATGTGGGAAACTTGACTGCATAATTTGTGTTTCCCCTGGTCGGCTCTCGTATAATTCAGATCTCTTTGTCTCAGGTCTCTCTCCAGCCTAGTTTGCTGTCTGTTTCCACTTCTCTTTTCTTCAGCCGCTCCCTTCTATACCCTTGTGCACTATCCTGACTTCTCCTCCCATCTGCTTACTTTGTGCCTTCCAATGCACAATGCAAACTACAGGTAGTGCTGCAGGGCCCACACCCTTTTACTTGCCTTACAGAGCAGCTCTGGAGCTGTTACAGTGCCCAGCTGCTGCAAGAAATCAGCTTGAATGCTTCAGGGGATGGGCATGGCCAACATGAGCCCCACACCAAAGGAGGGTGGAGGTGTTTAATGCGAACTAGGGGTCATCCAAGCACCGCAAAAGGCCGCCATGCCCTGCACGCCCCTTTTCTCTTTTCATATGCAGATGAGGGTTGAAGCCAACTTTGACCCACTGCTTGGATGACATCACCGTATGCAAATCCGTCTTCTGCAGAACTTCCCCCAGGAATGCTTGGACTAGTTGTTGCATTTGGTTTGTTGTTTGGGGGTGCTTCAGTATTAGGCAGCCTTCTGCCCTCCCATGTTCATCTGAAAATATGTGTTCTCCCTGCAGTTGTTGTCCCCAGATGAAAGTTCCCTTGTGCTGCCTCAGTTGAATCTCCTTTACTTGACAGAGATGTGCATGAGCAGCGGCCCTCCCCAGCCCTATTCCAAATCATACTTATTTTGCATAGGAGATACCATGGTCATGAAGATTTTTCTCCCAGGGTGAGGTTCATTCATTGCATTTTGGGTATGCTGACCCCTGTGATTTCCCCAAATGTGGGAAACTTGACTGCATTATTTGTGGTAGTGGGAGACTGTGTTTGTGCTTTCCTCTGGTCAGCTCTGGTAAAAGTCAGATTTCTTTGTCTCAGATTTTCCTTTAGCCTTGTTCTTCTTTCGAGAGTTCCCTTGTGCTGCCTCAGTTGGATCTCCTTCACTTTACAGGGGGGTACCCGAGCAGCGACCCTCCCCAGCTCTAGCCCAACTCCTACTTACCTGCCAGGTGAGATACTATGATCATGAAGGTGCTTCTCCCAGGGCAAGGCTCACCCATTGTACTCTGGGTGTGCTGCTCCTGCGATTTCCCCAAATGTGGGAAACTTGACTGCATAATTTGTGTTTCCCCTGGTCGGCTCTCGTATAATTCAGATCTCTTTGTCACAGGTCTCTCTCCAGCCTAGTTTGCTGTCTGTTTCCACTTCTCTTTTCTTCAGCCGCTCCCTTCTATACCCTTGTGCACTATCCTGACTTCTCCTCCCGTCTGCTTACTTTGTGCCTTCCAATGCACAATGCAAACTACAGGTAGTGCTGCAGGGCCCACACCCTTTTACTTGCCTTACAGAGCAGCTCTGGAGCTGTTACAGTGCCCAGCTGCTGCAAGAAATCAGCTTGAATGCTTCAGGGGATGGGGCATGGCCAACATGAGCCCCACACCAAAGGAGGGTGGAGGTGTTTAATGCGAACTAGGGGTCATCCAAGCACCGCAAAAGGCCGCCATGCCCTGCACGCCCCTTTTCTCTTTTCATATGCAGATGAGGGTTGAAGCCAACTTTGACCCACTACTTGGATGACATCACCGTATGCAAATCCGTCTTCTGCAGAACTTCCCCCAGGAATGCTTGCACTAGTTGTTGCATTTGGTTTGTTGTTTGGGGGTGCTTCAGTATTAGGCAGCCTTCTGCCCTCCCATGTTCATCTGAAAATATGTGTTCTCCCTGCAGTTGTTGTCCCAAGATGAGAGTTCCCTTGTGCTGCCTCAGTTGAATCTCCTTTACTTGACAGAGATGTGCATGAGCAGCGGCCCTCCCCAGCCCTATTCCAAATCATACTTATTTTGCATAGGAGATACCATGGTCATGAAGATTTTTCTCCCAGGGTGAGGTTCATTCATTGCATTTTGGGTATGCTGACCCCTGTGATTTCCCCAAATGTGGGAAACTTGACTGCATTATTTGTGGTAGTGGGAGACTGTGTTTGTGCTTTCCTCTGGTCAGCTCTGGTAAAAGTCAGATTTCTTTGTCTCAGATTTTCCTTTAGCCTTGTTCTTCTTTCGAGAGTTCCCTTGTGCTGCCTCAGTTGGATCTCCTTCACTTTACAGGGGGGTACCCGAGCAGCGACCCTCCCCAGCTCTAGCCCAACTCCTACTTACCTGCCAGGTGAGATACTATGATCATGAAGGTGCTTCTCCCAGGGCAAGGCTCACCCATTGTACTCTGGGTGTGCTGCTCCTGCAATTTCCCCAAATGTGGGAAACTTGACTGCATAATTTGTGTTTCCCCTGGTCGGCTCTCGTATAATTCAGATCTCTTTGTCTCAGGTCTCTCTCCAGCCTAGTTTGCTGTCTGTTTCAACTTCTCTTTTCTTGAGCCGCTCCCTTCTATGCCCTTGCGCACTATCCTGACTTCTCCTCCCGTCTGCTTACTTTGTGCCTTCCAATGCACAATGCAAACTACAGGTAGTGCTGCAGGGCCCACACCCTTTTACTTGCCTTACAGAGCAGCTCTGGAGCTGTTACAGTGCCCAGCTGCTGCAAGAAATCAGCTTGAATGCTTCAGGGGCTGGGGCATAGCCAACATGAGCCCCACACCGAAGGAGGGTGGAGGTGTTTAATGCAAACTAGGGGTCAGACAAGCGCCGCAAAAGGCCACCATGCCCTGCACGCCCCTTTTCTGTTTTCATATGCAGACGAGGGTTGAAGCCAACTTTGACCCACTGCTTGGATGACATCACCATATGCAAATCCATCTGCGGCAGGCCTTCCCCCAGGAATGCTTGCACTAGTTGTTGCATTTGGTTTGTTGTTTGGGGGTGCTTCAGTATTAGGCAGCCTTCTGCCCTCCCATGTTCATCTGAAAATATGTGTTCTCCCTGCAGTTGTTGTCCCAAGATGAGAGTTCCCTTTTGCTGCCTCAGTTGAATCTCCTTTACTTGACAGAGATGTGCATGAGCAGCGGCCCTCCCCAGCCCTATTCCAAATCATACTTATTTTGCATAGGAGATACCATGGTCATGAAGATTTTTCTCCCAGGGTGAGGTTCATTCATTGCATTTTGGGTATGCTGACCCCTGTGATTTCCCCAAATGTGGGAAACTTGACTGCATTATTTGTGGTAGTGGGAGACTGTGTTTGTGCTTTCCTCTGGTCAGCTCTGGTAAAAGTCAGATTTCTTTGTCTCAGATTTTCCTTTAGCCTTGTTCTTCTTTCGAGAGTTCCCTTGTGCTGCCTCAGTTGGATCTCCTTCACTTTACAGGGGGGTACCCGAGCAGCGACCCTCCCCAGCTCTAGCCCAACTCCTACTTACCTGCCAGGTGAGATACTATGATCATGAAGGTGCTTCTCCCAGGGCAAGGCTCACCCATTGTACTCTGGGTGTGCTGCTCCTGCGATTTCCCCAAATGTGGGAAACTTGACTGCATAATTTGTGTTTCCCCTGGTCGGCTCTCGTATAATTCAGATCTCTCTGTCTCAGGTCTCTCTCCAGCCTAGTTTGCTGTCTGTTTCCACTTCTCTTTTCTTCAGCCGCTCCCTTCTATACCCTTGTGCACTATCCTTGCAATGGTACAAGACAGCTTTTCCTTGCCAATATCTCTCTTTTGCAAAGAGCTGCGCATTGGAAAATTCAGGGCTATGTCGTGTAGATTATGGCCTAACAGGAGGCTTTAAAATTTTCTTTCTAGTGACCTTCGTTTGGGAGAAAAATGCAAAGGTACAAGACAGCTTTTCCTTGCCAATATCTCTCTTTTGCAAAGAGCTGCGCATTGGAAAATTCAGGGCTATGTCGTGGATTTTTGAAAGAAAACAATACTGTCAATATACTATTAAAACAAATTAAAATGGTAAAAGTTATTGTACTTTAAGTAAAAATAAAAGCTAAAATATCAATCCCAGTTTTGGATTACTTTAATGAACAAAAAAAAATGCATATAGCAAAGGATAGTTTCAATCTGCCTACCTCTGGGTTATGGGCCCAGCATGCTTCCATTGCAGTACTCTGCTGCACATGTAAGTGCAAGAGATCCTGAAGCACTCACTCATCATGCGAAAGTACCAATGTGTTTCTTCATTGGTTGCTGGAAGAAACATCTTACAAACACTCTCCAGATTATTGACTTTTTAAAGTTTTTCTAGGAAACGTTCTAGATGAATGCTTATTAGTCTTTGTCAGTATATACTTTTTGCAAAGTGTCTCTGTGGCGCAATCGGTTAGTGTGTTCAGCTATTAATCAAAAGGTTGGTGGTTCAATCCCACCCAGGGACGTAATTGACCTTGTGATCAGATTTTGGTGATATTTAAGTAGACAAGTCAAAATTGCAAACCCCCTCTTATGGTGTAGGGTACCTGGCCTTCTCTGATGTAATCAGAGTTAGATTTGATTCAGTGATTTTATAAAAACAGCTAGGAAGCACAATTTAGCAGTGGGTTGCAGAGAAAAAGAAATATGCTGGCAAAAAAATCCAATTGACTGATTAAACAGCTCTTCATTTTCTGGCTTTATTTTTATGCTAACAAATTTGTTCTCTGAAAAGTGTCCACAAAGCCAAGTATCTGATTAACATCTTTGTAGGGATGGTTTTTCACCTATTACTAAATTAAACTTGCTTCATTGGAAAGGCAGCAAGATGCATCCTCATTTCAATATCTACTGAAATAATACAGGTTGACACCAGGAAACATTAACGCCACTGCATCCTTGCTGCTTTCTCATGTGGAAGTCTGTTTAATGTGAAAACAAGGTGATATCTAATTAGCACACAGGTAAGGAATTAAGAAAATCTTTATTTAAGGGTGAAGATGTTTCTCACAAAATCGTTGCCCCAATGCATCATTGAAATTCAAGCTGGAAAGATGATTTTAATATATCACTTGTACATTTTGTATTGCTCTTCTGGTGACAATGTAGTTTGCTTTTGTCAATTACCATTTTAATAATCGGGTAAAGAAAATTAATTGGATTTTTGAAAGAAAACAATACTGTCAATATACTATTAAAACAAATTAAAATGGTAAAAGTTATTGTACTTTAAGTAAAAATAAAAGAGCAAAAATATCAATCCCAGTTTTGGAAAATTCAGGGCTATGTCGTGTAGATGATGGCCTAACAGGAGGCTTTAAAATTTTCTTTCTAGTGCCCTTCGTTTGGGAGAAAAATGCAAAGGTACAAGACAGCTTTTCCTTGCAAATATCTCTCTTTTGCAAAGAGCTGCGCATTAAAAAATTCAGGGCTATGTCGTGTAGATGATGGCCTAACAGGAGGCTTTAAAATTTTCTTTCTAGTGCCCTTCGTTTGGGAGAAAAATGCAATGGTACAAGACAGCTTTTCCTTGCCAATATCTCTCTTTTGCAAAGAGCTGCGCATTGGAAAATTCAGGGCTATGTCGTGTAGATGATGGCCTAACAGGAGGCTTTAAAAAATTTTTTCTAGTGTCCTTCGTTTGGGAGAAAAATGCAATGGTACAAGACAGCTTTTCCTTGCCAATATCTCTCTTTTGCAAAGAGCTGCGCATTGGAAAATTCAGGGCTATGTCGTGTAGATGATGGCCTAACAGGAGGCTTTAAAATTTTCTTTCTAGTGTCCTTCGTTTGGGAGAAAAATGCAAAGGTACAAGACAGCTTTTCCTTGCCAATATCTCTCTTTTGCAAAGAGCTGCGCATTGGAAAATTCAGGGCTATGTCGTGTAGATGATGGCCTAACAGGAGGCTTTAAAATGTTCTTTCTAGTGTCCTTCGTTTGGGAGAAAAATGCAATGGTACAAGACAGCTTTTCCTTGCCAATATCTCTCTTTTGCAAAGAGCTGCGCATTGGAAAATTTAGGGCTATGTCGTGTAGATGATGGCCTAACAGGAGGCTTTAAAATTTTCTTTCTAGTGTCCTTCGTTTGGGAGAAAAATGCAAAGGTACAAGACAGCTTTTCCTTGCCAATATCTCTCTTTTGCAAAGAGCTGCGCATTGGAAAATTCAGGGCTATGTCGTGTAGATGATGGCCTAACAGGAGGCTTTAAAATTTTCTTTCTAGTGTCCTTCGTTTGGGAGAAAAATGCAAAGGTACAAGACAGCTTTTCCTTGCCAATATCTCTCTTTTGCAAAGAGCTACGCATTGGAAAATTCAGGGCTATGTCGTGTAGATGATGGCCTAACAGGAGGCTTTAAAATTTTCTTTCTAGTGTCCTTCGTTTGGGAGAAAAATGCAAAGGTACAAGACAGCTTTTCCTTGCCAATATCTCTCTTTTGCAAAGAGCTACTCATTGGAAAATTCAGGGCTATGTCGTGTAGATGATGGCCTAACAGGAGGCTTTAAAATTTTCTTTCTAGTGCCCTTCGTTTGGGAGAAAAATGCAAAGGTACAAGACAGCTTTTCCTTGCCAATATCTCTCTTTTGCAAAGAGCTGCGCATTAAAAAATTCAGGGCTATGTCGTGTAGATGATGGCCTAACAGGAGGCTTTAAAATTTTCTTTCTAGTGCCCTTCGTTTGGGAGAAAAATGCAATGGTACAAGACAGCTTTTCCTTGCCAATATCTCTCTTTTGCAAAGAGCTGCGCATTGGAAAATTCAGGGCTATGTCGTGTAGATGATGGCCTAACAGGAGGCTTTAAAATTTTCTTTCTAGTGTCCTTCGTTTGGGAGAAAAATGCAATGGTACAAGACAGCTTTTCCTTGCCAATATCTCTCTTTTGCAAAGAGCTGCGCATTGGAAAATTCAGGGCTATGTCGTGTAGATGATGGCCTAACAGGAGGCTTTAAAATTTTCTTTCTAGTGTCCTTCGTTTGGGAGAAAAATGCAAAGGTACAAGACAGCTTTTCCTTGCCAATATCTCTCTTTTGCAAAGATCTGCGCATTGGAAAATTCAGGGCTATGTCGTGTAGATGATGGCCTAACAGGAGGCTTTAAAATGTTCTTTCTAGTGTCCTTCGTTTGGGAGAAAAATGCAATGGTACAAGACAGCTTTTCCTTGCCAATATCTCTCTTTTGCAAAGAGCTGCGCATTGGAAAATTTAGGGCTATGTCGTGTAGATGATGGCCTAACAGGAGGCTTTAAAATGTTCCTTCTAGTGTCCTTCGTTTGGGAGAAAAATGCAATGGTACAAGACAGCTTTTCCTTGCCAATATCTCTCTTTTGCAAAGAGCTGCGCATTGGAAAATTCAGGGCTATGTCGTGTAGATGATGGCCTAACAGGAGGCTTTAAAATGTTCTTTCTAGTGTCCTTCGTTTGGGAGAAAAATGCAAAGGTACAAGACAGCTTTTCCTTGCCAATATCTCTCTTTTGCAAAGATCTGCGCATTGGAAAATTCAGGGCTATGTCGTGTAGATGATGGCCTAACAGGAGGCTTTAAAATGTTCTTTCTAGTGTCCTTCGTTTGGGAGAAAAATGCAATGGTACAAGACAGCTTTTCCTTGCCAATATCTCTCTTTTGCAAAGAGCTGCGCATTGGAAAATTTAGGGCTATGTCGTGTAGATGATGGCCTAACAGGAGGCTTTAAAATGTTCTTTCTAGTGTCCTTCGTTTGGGAGAAAAATGCAATGGTACAAGACAGCTTTTCCTTGCCAATATCTCTCTTTTGCAAAGAGCTGCGCATTGGAAAATTCAGGGCTATGTCGTGTAGATGATGGCCTAACAGGAGGCTTTAAAATTTTCTTTCTAGTGTCCTTCGTTTGGGAGAAAAATGCAAAGGTACAAGACAGCTTTTCCTTGCCAATATCTCTCTTTTGCAAAGAGCTACGCATTGGAAAATTCAGGGCTATGTCGTGTAGATGATGGCCTAACAGGAGGCTTTAAAATTTTCTTTCTAGTGACCTTCGTTTGGGAGAAAAATGTAAAGGTACAAGACAGCTTTTCCTTGCCAATATCTCTCTTTTGCAAAGAGCTGCGCATTGGAAAATTCAGGGCTATGTCGTGTAGATGATGGCCTAACAGGAGGCTTTAAAATTTTCTTTCTAGTGACCTTCGTTTGGGAGAAAAATGCAAAGGTACAAGACAGCTTTTCCTTGCCAATATCTCTCTTTTGCAAAGAGATGCGCATTGGAAAATTCAGGGCTATGTCGTGTAGATGATGGCCTAACAGGAGGCTTTAAAATTTTCTTTCTAGTGACCTTCGTTTGGGAGAAAAATGCAAAGGTACAAGACAGCTTTTCCTTGCCAATATCTCTCTTTTGCAAAGAGCTGCGCATTGGAAAATTCAGGGCTATGTCGTGTAGATGATGGCCTAACAGGAGGCTTTAAAATTTTCTTTCTAGTGCCCTTCGTTTGGGAGAAAAATGCAATGGTACAAGACAGCTTTTCCTTGCCAATATCTCTCTTTTGCAAAGAGCTGCGCATTGGAAAATTCAGGGCTATGTCGTGTAGATGATGGCCTAAAAGGAGGCTTTAAAATTTTCTTTCTAGTGTCCTTCGTTTGGGAGAAAAATGCAAAGGTACAAGACAGCTTTTCCTTGCCAATATCTCTCTTTTGCAAAGAGCTACGCATTGGAAAATTCAGGGCTATGTCGTGTAGATGATGGCCTAACAGGAGGCTTTAAAATTTTCTTTCTAGTGTCCTTCGTTTGGGAGAAAAATGCAAAGGTACAAGACAGCTTTTCCTTGCCAATATCTCTCTTTTGCAAAGAGCTACGCATTGGAAAATTCAGGGCTATGTCGTGTAGATGATGGCCTAACAGGAGGCTTTAAAATTTTCTTTCTAGTGACCTTCGTTTGGGAGAAAAATGCAAAGGTACAAGACAGCTTTTCCTTGCCAATATCTCTCTTTTGCAAAGAGCTGCGCATTGGAAAATTCAGGGCTATGTCGTGTAGATGATGGCCTAACAGGAGGCTTTAAAATGTTCTTTCTAGTGTCCTTCGTTTGGGAGAAAAATGCAATGGTACAAGACAGCTTTTCCTTGCCAATATCTCTCTTTTGCAAAGAGCTGCGCATTGGAAAATTCAGGGCTATGTCGTGTAGATGATGGCCTAACAGGAGGCTTTAAAATTTTCTTTCTAGTGTCCTTCGTTTGGGAGAAAAATGCAAAGGTACAAGACAGCTTTTCCTTGCCAATATCTCTCTTTTGCAAAGAGCTACTCATTGGAAAATTCAGGGCTATGTCGTGTAGATGATGGCCTAACAGGAGGCTTTAAAATTTTCTTTCTAGTGCCCTTCGTTTGGGAGAAAAATGCAAAGGTACAAGACAGCTTTTCCTTGCCAATATCTCTCTTTTGCAAAGAGCTGCGCATTGGAAAATTCAGGGCTATGTCGTGTAGATGATGGCCTAACAGGAGGCTTTAAAATGTTCTTTCTAGTGTCCTTCGTTTGGGAGAAAAATGCAATGGTACAAGACAGCTTTTCCTTGCCAATATCTCTCTTTTGCAAAGAGCTGCGCATTGGAAAATTCAGGGCTATGTCGTGTAGATGATGGCCTAACAGGAGGCTTTAAAATTTTCTTTCTAGTGTCCTTCGTTTGGGAGAAAAATGCAAAGGTACAAGACAGCTTTTCCTTGCCAATATCTCTCTTTTGCAAAGAGCTACTCATTGGAAAATTCAGGGCTATGTCGTGTAGATGATGGCCTAACAGGAGGCTTTAAAATTTTCTTTCTAGTGCCCTTCGTTTGGGAGAAAAATGCAAAGGTACAAGACAGCTTTTCCTTGCAAATATCTCTCTTTTGCAAAGAGCTGCGCATTAAAAAATTCAGGGCTATGTCGTGTAGATGATGGCCTAACAGGAGGCTTTAAAATTTTCTTTCTAGTGCCCTTCGTTTGGGAGAAAAATGCAATGGTACAAGACAGCTTTTCCTTGCCAATATCTCTCTTTTGCAAAGAGCTGCGCATTGGAAAATTCAGGGCTATGTCGTGTAGATGATGGCCTAACAGGAGGCTTTAAAAAATTTTTTCTAGTGTCCTTCGTTTGGGAGAAAAATGCAATGGTACAAGACAGCTTTTCCTTGCCAATATCTCTCTTTTGCAAAGAGCTGCGCATTGGAAAATTCAGGGCTATGTCGTGTAGATGATGGCCTAACAGGAGGCTTTAAAATGTTCTTTCTAGTGTCCTTCGTTTGGGAGAAAAATGCAATGGTACAAGACAGCTTTTCCTTGCCAATATCTCTCTTTTGCAAAGAGCTGCGCATTGGAAAATTTAGGGCTATGTCGTGTAGATGATGGCCTAACAGGAGGCTTTAAAATTTTCTTTCTAGTGTCCTTCGTTTGGGAGAAAAATGCAATGGTACAAGACAGCTTTTCCTTGCCAATATCTCTCTTTTGCAAAGAGCTGCGCATTGGAAAATTCAGGGCTATGTCGTGTAGATGATGGCCTAACAGGAGGCTTTAAAATTTTCTTTCTAGTGTCCTTCGTTTGGGAGAAAAATGCAAAGGTACAAGACAGCTTTTCCTTGCCAATATCTCTCTTTTGCAAAGAGCTACGCATTGGAAACTTCAGGGCTATGTCGTGTAGATGATGGCCTAACAGGAGGCTTTAAAATTTTCTTTCTAGTGTCCTTCGTTTGGGAGAAAAATGCAAAGGTACAAGACAGCTTTTCCTTGCCAATATCTCTCTTTTGCAAAGAGCTACTCATTGGAAAATTCAGGGCTATGTCGTGTAGATGATGGCCTAACAGGAGGCTTTAAAATTTTCTTTCTAGTGCCCTTCGTTTGGGAGAAAAATGCAAAGGTACAAGACAGCTTTTCCTTGCCAATATCTCTCTTTTGCAAAGAGCTGCGCATTAAAAAATTCAGGGCTATGTCGTGTAGATGATGGCCTAACAGGAGGCTTTAAAATTTTCTTTCTAGTGCCCTTCGTTTGGGAGAAAAATGCAATGGTACAAGACAGCTTTTCCTTGCCAATATCTCTCTTTTGCAAAGAGCTGCGCATTGGAAAATTCAGGGCTATGTCGTGTAGATGATGGCCTAACAGGAGGCTTTAAAATTTTCTTTCTAGTGTCCTTCGTTTGGGAGAAAAATGCAATGGTACAAGACAGCTTTTCCTTGCCAATATCTCTCTTTTGCAAAGAGCTGCGCATTGGAAAATTCAGGGCTATGTCGTGTAGATGATGGCCTAACAGGAGGCTTTAAAATTTTCTTTCTAGTGTCCTTCGTTTGGGAGAAAAATGCAAAGGTACAAGACAGCTTTTCCTTGCCAATATCTCTCTTTTGCAAAGATCTGCGCATTGGAAAATTCAGGGCTATGTCGTGTAGATGATGGCCTAACAGGAGGCTTTAAAATGTTCTTTCTAGTGTCCTTCGTTTGGGAGAAAAATGCAATGGTACAAGACAGCTTTTCCTTGCCAATATCTCTCTTTTGCAAAGAGCTGCGCATTGGAAAATTTAGGGCTATGTCGTGTAGATGATGGCCTAACAGGAGGCTTTAAAATGTTCTTTCTAGTGTCCTTCGTTTGGGAGAAAAATGCAATGGTACAAGACAGCTTTTCCTTGCCAATATCTCTCTTTTGCAAAGAGCTGCGCATTGGAAAATTCAGGGCTATGTCGTGTAGATGATGGCCTAACAGGAGGCTTTAAAATGTTCTTTCTAGTGTCCTTCGTTTGGGAGAAAAATGCAATGGTACAAGACAGCTTTTCCTTGCCAATATCTCTCTTTTGCAAAGAGCTGCGCATTGGAAAATTCAGGGCTATGTCGTGTAGATGATGGCCTAACAGGAGGCTTTAAAATTTTCTTTCTAGTGTCCTTCATTTGGGAGAAAAATGCAAAGGTACAAGACAGCTTTTCCTTGCCAATATCTCTCTTTTGCAAAGAGCTACGCATTGGAAAATTCAGGGCTATGTCGTGTAGATGATGGCCTAACAGGAGGCTTTAAAATTTTCTTTCTAGTGACCTTCGTTTGGGAGAAAAATGCAATGGTACAAGACAGCTTTTCCTTGCCAATATCTCTCTTTTGCAAAGAGCTGCGCATTGGAAAATCCAGGGCTATGTCGTGTAGATGATGGCCTAACAGGAGGCTTTAAAATTTTCTTTCTAGTGTCCTTCGTTTGGGAGAAAAATGCAAAGGTACAAGACAGCTTTTCCTTGCCAATATCTCTCTTTTGCAAAGAGCTACGCATTGGAAAATTCAGGGCTATGTCGTGTAGATGATGGCCTAACAGGAGGCTTTAAAATTTTCTTTCTAGTGACCTTCGTTTGGGAGAAAAATGCAAAATTACAAGACAGCTTTTCCTTGCCAATATCTCTCTTTTGCAAAGAGCTGCGCATTGGAAAATTCAGGGCTATGTCGTGTAGATGATGGCCTAACAGGAGGCTTTAAAATGTTCTTTCTAGTGTCCTTCGTTTGGGAGAAAAATGCAATGGTACAAGACAGCTTTTCCTTGCCAATATCTCTCTTTTGCAAAGAGCTGCGCATTGGAAAATTCAGGGCTATGTCGTGTAGATGATGGCCTAACAGGAGGCTTTAAAATTTTCTTTCTAGTGACCTTCGTTTGGGAGAAAAATGCAAAGGTACAAGACAGCTTTTCCTTGCCAATATCTCTCTTTTGCAAAGAGCTGCGCATTGGAAAATTCAGGGCTATGTCGTGTAGATGATGGCCTAACAGGAGGCTTTAAAATTTTCTTTCTAGTGTCCTTCGTTTGGGAGAAAAATGCAAAGGTACAAGACAGCTTTTCCTTGCCAATATCTCTCTTTTGCAAAGAGCTGCGCATTGGAAAATTCAGGGCTATGTCGTGTAGATGATGGCCTAACAGGAGGCTTTAAAATTTTCTTTCTAGTGTCCTTCGTTTGGGAGAAAAATGCAATGGTACAAGACAGCTTTTCCTTGCCAATATCTCTCTTTTGCAAAGAGCTGCGCATTGGAAAATTCAGGGCTATGTCGTGTAGATGATGGCCTAACAGGAGGCTTTAAAATTTTCTTTCTAGTGACCTTCGTTTGGGAGAAAAATGCAAAGGTACAAGACAGCTTTTCCTTGCCAATATCTCTCTTTTGCAAAGAGCTGCGCATTGGAAAATTCAGGGCTATGTCGTGTAGATGATGGCCTAACAGGAGGCTTTAAAATTTTCTTTCTAGTGACCTTCGTTTGGGAGAAAAATGCAAAGGTACAAGACAGCTTTTCCTTGCCAATATCTCTCTTTTGCAAAGAGCTGCGCATTGGAAAATTCAGGGCTATGTCGTGTAGATGATGGCCTAACAGGAGGCTTTAAAATTTTCTTTCTAGTGCCCTTCGTTTGGGAGAAAAATGCAATGGTACAAGACAGCTTTTCCTTGCCAATATCTCTCTTTTGCAAAGAGCTGCGCATTGGAAAATTCAGGGCTATGTCGTGTAGATGATGGCCTAACAGGAGGCTTTAAAATTTTCTTTCTAGTGTCCTTCGTTTGGGAGAAAAATGCAAAGGTACAAGACAGCTTTTCCTTTCCAATATCTCTCTTTTGCAAAGAGCTACGCATTGGAAAATTCAGGGCTATGTCGTGTAGATGATGGCCTAACAGGAGGCTTTAAAATTTTCTTTCTAGTGACCTTCGTTTGGTAGAAAAATGCAAAGGTACAAGACAGCTTTTCCTTGCCAATATCTCTCTTTTGCAAAGAGCTGCGCATTGGAAAATTCAGGGCTATGTCGTGTAGATGATGGCCTAACAGGAGGCTTTAAAATTTTCTTTCTAGTGTCCTTCGTTTGGGAGAAAAATGCAATGGAACAAGACAGCTTTTCCTTGCCAATATCTCTCTTTTGCAAAGAGCTGCGCATTGGAAAATTCAGGGTTATGTCGTGTAGATGATGGCCTAACAGGAGGCTTTAAAATTTTCTTTCTAGTGTCCTTCGTTTGGGAGAAAAATGCAATGGTACAAGACAGCTTTTCCTTGCCAATATCTCTCTTTTGCAAAGAGCTGCGCATTGGAAAATTCAGGGCTATGTCGTGTAGATGATGGCCTAACAGGAGGCTTTAAAATTTTCTTTCTAGTGTCCTTCGTTTGGGAGAAAAATGCAAAGGTACAAGACAGCTTTTCCTTGCCAATATCTCTCTTTTGCAAAGAGCTGCGCATTGGAAAATTCAGGGCTATGTCGTGTAGATGATGGCCTAACAGGAGGCTTTAAAATTTTCTTTCTAGTGTCCTTCGTTTGGGAGAAAAATGCAATGGTACAAGACAGCTTTTCCTTGCCAATATCTCTCTTTTGCAAAGAGCTGCGCATTGGAAAATTCAGGGCTATGTCGTGTAGATGATGGCCTAACAGGAGGCTTTAAAATTTTCTTTCTAGTGACCTTCGTTTGGGAGAAAAATGCAAAGGTACAAGACAGCTTTTCCTTGCCAATATCTCTCTTTTGCAAAGAGCTGCGCATTGGAAAATTCAGGGCTATGTCGTGTAGATGATGGCCTAACAGGAGGCTTTAAAATTTTCTTTCTAGTGACCTTCGTTTGGGAGAAAAATGCAAAGGTACAAGACAGCTTTTCCTTGCCAATATCTCTCTTTTGCAAAGAGCTGCGCATTGGAAAATTCAGGGCTATGTCGTGTAGATGATGGCCTAACAGGAGGCTTTAAAATTTTCTTTCTAGTGCCCTTCGTTTGGGAGAAAAATGCAATGGTACAAGACAGCTTTTCCTTGCCAATATCTCTCTTTTGCAAAGAGCTGCGCATTGGAAAATTCAGGGCTATGTCGTGTAGATGATGGCCTAACAGGAGGCTTTAAAATTTTCTTTCTAGTGTCCTTCGTTTGGGAGAAAAATGCAAAGGTACAAGACAGCTTTTCCTTGCCAATATCTCTCTTTTGCAAAGAGCTACGCATTGGAAAATTCAGGGCTATGTCGTGTAGATGATGGCCTAACAGTAGGCTTTAAAATTTTCTTTCTAGTGTCCTTCGTTTGGGAGAAAAATGCAAAGGTACAAGACAGCTTTTCCTTGCCAATATCTCTCTTTTGCAAAGAGCTGCGCATTGGAAAATTCAGGGCTATGTCGTGTAGATGATGGCCTAACAGGAGGCTTTAAAATTTTCTTTCTAGTGTCCTTCGTTTGGGAGAAAAATGCAATGGTACAAGACAGCTTTTCCTTGCCAATATCTCTCTTTTGCAAAGAGCTGCGCATTGGAAAATTCAGGGCTATGTCGTGTAGATGATGGCCTAACAGGAGGCTTTAAAATTTTCTTTCTAGTGTCCTTCGTTTGGGAGAAAAATGCAATGGTACAAGACAGCTTTTCCTTGCCAATATCTCTCTTTTGCAAAGAGCTGCGCATTGGAAAATTCAGGGCTATGTCGTGTAGATGATGGCCTAAAAGGAGGCTTTAAAATTTTCTTTCTAGTGTCCTTCGTTTGGGAGAAAAATGCAATGGTACAAGACAGCTTTTCCTTGCCAATATCTCTCTTTTGCAAAGAGCTGCGCATTGGAAAATTCAGGGCTATGTCGTGTAGATGATGGCCTAACAGGAGGCTTTAAAATTTTCTTTCTAGTATCCTTCGTTTGGGAGAAAAATGCAAAGGTACAAGACAGCTTTTCCTTGCCAATATCTCTCTTTTGCAAAGAGCTGCGCATTGGAAAATTCAGGGCTATGTCGTGTAGATGATGGCCTAACAGGAGGCTTTAAAATTTTCTTTCTAGTGTCCTTCGTTTGGGAGAAAAACGCAATGGTACAAGACAGCTTTTCCTTGCCAATATCTCTCTTTTGCAAAGAGCTGCGCATTGGAAAATTCAGGGCTATGTCGTGTAGATGATGGCCTAACAGGAGGCTTTAAAATTTTCTTTCTAGTGACCTTCGTTTGGGAGAAAAATGCAAAGGTACAAGACAGCTTTTCCTTGCCAATATCTCTCTTTTGCAAAGAGCTGCGCATTGGAAAATTTAGGGCTATGTCGTGTAGATGATGGCCTAACAGGAGGCTTTAAAATTTTCTTTCTAGTGTCCTTCGTTTGGGAGAAAAATGCAATGGTACAAGACAGCTTTTCCTTGCCAATATTTCTCTTTTGCAAAGAGCTGCGCATTGGAAAATTCAGGGCTATGTCGTGTAGATGATGGCCTAACAGGAGGCTTTAAAATTTTCTTTCTAGTGACCTTCGTTTGGGAGAAAAATGCAAAGGTACAAGACAGCTTTTCCTTGCCAATATCTCTCTTTTGCAAAGAGCTGCGCATTGGAAAATTCAGGGCTATGTCGTGTAGATGATGGCCTAACAGGAGGCTTTAAAATTTTCTTTCTAGTGTCCTTCGTTTGGGAGAAAAATGCAATGGTACAAGACAGCTTTTCCTTGCCAATATCTCTCTTTTGCAAAGAGCTGCGCATTGGAAAATTCAGGGCTATGTCGTGTAGATGATGGCCTAACAGGAGGCTTTAAAATTTTCTTTCTAGTGACCTTCGTTTGGGAGAAAAATGCAAAGGTACAAGACAGCTTTTCCTTGCCAATATCTCTCTTTTGCAAAGAGCTGCGCATTGGAAAATTCAGGGCTATGTCGTGTAGATGATGGCCTAACAGGAGGCTTTAAAATTTTCTTTCTAGTGACCTTCGTTTGGGAGAAAAATGCAAAGGTACAAGACAGCTTTTCCTTGCCAATATCTCTCTTTTGCAAAGAGCTGCGCATTGGAAAATTCAGGGCTATGTCGTGTAGATGATGGCCTAACAGGAGGCTTTAAAATTTTCTTTCTAGTGCCCTTCGTTTGGGAGAAAAATGCAATGGTACAAGACAGCTTTTCCTTGCCAATATCTCTCTTTTGCAAAGAGCTGCGCATTGGAAAATTCAGGGTTATGTCGTGTAGATGATGGCCTAACAGGAGGCTTTAAAATTTTCTTTCTAGTGTCCTTCGTTTGGGAGAAAAATGCAATGGTACAAGACAGCTTTTCCTTGCCAATATCTCTCTTTTGCAAAGAGCTGCGCATTGGAAAATTCAGGGCTATGTCGTGTAGATGATGGCCTAACAGGAGGCTTTAAAATTTTCTTTCTAGTGTCCTTCGTTTGGGAGAAAAATGCAAAGGTACAAGACAGCTTTTCCTTGCCAATATCTCTCTTTTGCAAAGAGCTGCGCATTGGAAAATTCAGGGCTATGTCGTGTAGATGATGGCCTAACAGGAGGCTTTAAAATTTTCTTTCTAGTGTCCTTCGTTTGGGAGAAAAATGCAATGGTACAAGACAGCTTTTCCTTGCCAATATCTCTCTTTTGCAAAGAGCTGCGCATTGGAAAATTCAGGGCTATGTCGTGTAGATGATGGCCTAACAGGAGGCTTTAAAATTTTCTTTCTAGTGACCTTCGTTTGGGAGAAAAATGCAAAGGTACAAGACAGCTTTTCCTTGCCAATATCTCTCTTTTGCAAAGAGCTGCGCATTGGAAAATTCAGGGCTATGTCGTGTAGATGATGGCCTAACAGGAGGCTTTAAAATTTTCTTTCTAGTGACCTTCGTTTGGGAGAAAAATGCAAAGGTACAAGACAGCTTTTCCTTGCCAATATCTCTCTTTTGCAAAGAGCTGCGCATTGGAAAATTCAGGGCTATGTCGTGTAGATGATGGCCTAACAGGAGGCTTTAAAATTTTCTTTCTAGTGCCCTTCGTTTGGGAGAAAAATGCAATGGTACAAGACAGCTTTTCCTTGCCAATATCTCTCTTTTGCAAAGAGCTGCGCATTGGAAAATTCAGGGCTATGTCGTGTAGATGATGGCCTAACAGGAGGCTTTAAAATTTTCTTTCTAGTGTCCTTCGTTTGGGAGAAAAATGCAAAGGTACAAGACAGCTTTTCCTTGCCAATATCTCTCTTTTGCAAAGAGCTACGCATTGGAAAATTCAGGGCTATGTCGTGTAGATGATGGCCTAACAGTAGGCTTTAAAATTTTCTTTCTAGTGTCCTTCGTTTGGGAGAAAAATGCAAAGGTACAAGACAGCTTTTCCTTGCCAATATCTCTCTTTTGCAAAGAGCTGCGCATTGGAAAATTCAGGGCTATGTCGTGTAGATGATGGCCTAACAGGAGGCTTTAAAATTTTCTTTCTAGTGTCCTTCGTTTGGGAGAAAAATGCAATGGTACAAGACAGCTTTTCCTTGCCAATATCTCTCTTTTGCAAAGAGCTGCGCATTGGAAAATTCAGGGCTATGTCGTGTAGATGATGGCCTAACAGGAGGCTTTAAAATTTTCTTTCTAGTGTCCTTCGTTTGGGAGAAAAATGCAATGGTACAAGACAGCTTTTCCTTGCCAATATCTCTCTTTTGCAAAGAGCTGCGCATTGGAAAATTCAGGGCTATGTCGTGTAGATGATGGCCTAAAAGGAGGCTTTAAAATTTTCTTTCTAGTGTCCTTCGTTTGGGAGAAAAATGCAATGGTACAAGACAGCTTTTCCTTGCCAATATCTCTCTTTTGCAAAGAGCTGCGCATTGGAAAATTCAGGGCTATGTCGTGTAGATGATGGCCTAACAGGAGGCTTTAAAATTTTCTTTCTAGTGTCCTTCGTTTGGGAGAAAAATGCAAAGGTACAAGAAAGCTTTTCCTTGCCAATATCTCTCTTTTGCAAAGAGCTGCGCATTGGAAAATTCAGGGCTATGTCGTGTAGATGATGGCCTAACAGGAGGCTTTAAAATTTTCTTTCTAGTGTCCTTCGTTTGGGAGAAAAACGCAATGGTACAAGACAGCTTTTCCTTGCCAATATCTCTCTTTTGCAAAGAGCTGCGCATTGGAAAATTCAGGGCTATGTCGTGTAGATGATGGCCTAACAGGAGGCTTTAAAATTTTCTTTCTAGTGACCTTCGTTTGGGAGAAAAATGCAAAGGTACAAGACAGCTTTTCCTTGCCAATATCTCTCTTTTGCAAAGAGCTGCGCATTGGAAAATTTAGGGCTATGTCGTGTAGATGATGGCCTAACAGGAGGCTTTAAAATTTTCTTTCTAGTGTCCTTCGTTTGGGAGAAAAATGCAATGGTACAAGACAGCTTTTCCTTGCCAATATTTCTCTTTTGCAAAGAGCTGCGCATTGGAAAATTCAGGGCTATGTCGTGTAGATGATGGCCTAACAGGAGGCTTTAAAATTTTCTTTCTAGTGACCTTCGTTTGGGAGAAAAATGCAAAGGTACAAGACAGCTTTTCCTTGCCAATATCTCTCTTTTGCAAAGAGCTGCGCATTGGAAAATTCAGGGCTATGTCGTGTAGATGATGGCCTAACAGGAGGCTTTAAAATTTTCTTTCTAGTGACCTTCGTTTGGGAGAAAAATGCAAAGGTACAAGACAGCTTTTCCTTGCCAATATCTCTCTTTTGCAAAGAGCTGCGCATTGGAAAATTCAGGGCTATGTCGTGTAGATGATGGCCTAACAGGAGGCTTTAAAATTTTCTTTCTAGTTCCCTTCGTTTGGGAGAAAAATGCAATGGTACAAGACAGCTTTTCCTTGCCAATATCTCTCTTTTGCAAAGAGCTGCGCATTGGAAAATTCAGGGCTATGTCGTGTAGATGATGGCCTAACAGAAGGCTTTAAAATTTTCTTTCTAGTGACCTTCGTTTGGGAGAAAAATGCAAAGGTACAAGACAGCTTTTCCTTGCCAATATCTCTCTTTTGCAAAGAGCTGCGCATTGGAAAATTCAGGGCTATGTCGTGTAGATGATGGCCTAACAGTAGGCTTTAAAATTTTCTTTCTAGTGTCCTTCGTTTGGGAGAAAAATGCAAAGGTACAAGACAGCTTTTCCTTGCCAATATCTCTCTTTTGCAAAGAGCTGCGCATTGGAAAATTCAGGGCTATGTCGTGTAGATGATGGCCTAACAAGAGGCATTAAAATGTTCTTTCTAGTGTCCTTCGTTTGGGAGAAAAATGCAATGGTACAAGACAGCTTTTCCTTGCCAATATCTCTCTTTTGCAAAGAGCTGCGCATTGGAAAATTCAGGGCTATGTCGTGTAGATGATGGCCTAACAGGAGGCTTTAAAATTTTCTTTCTAGTGACCTTCGTTTGGGAGAAAAATGCAAAGGTACAAGACAGCTTTTCCTTGCCAATATCTCTCTTTTGCAAAGAGCTGCGCATTGGAAAATTCAGGGCTATGTCGTGTAGATGATGGCCTAACAGAAGGCTTTAAAATTTTCTTTCTAGTGACCTTCGTTTGGGAGAAAAATGCAAAGGTACAAGACAGCTTTTCCTTGCCAATATCTCTCTTTTGCAAAGAGCTGCGCATTGGAAAATTCAGGGCTATGTCGTGTAGATGATGGCCTAACAGTAGGCTTTAAAATTTTCTTTCTAGTGTCCTTCGTTTGGGAGAAAAATGCAAAGGTACAAGACAGCTTTTCCTTGCCAATATCTCTCTTTTGCAAAGAGCTGCGCATTGGAAAATTCAGGGCTATGTCGTGTAGATGATGGCCTAACAAGAGGCATTAAAATGTTCTTTCTAGTGTCCTTCGTTTGGGAGAAAAATGCAATGGTACAAGACAGCTTTTCCTTGCCAATATCTCTCTTTTGCAAAGAGCTGCGCATTGGAAAATTCAGGGCTATGTCGTGTAGATGATGGCCTAACAGTAGGCTTTAAAATTTTCTTTCTAGTGTCCTTCGTTTGGGAGAAAAATGCAAAGGTACAAGACAGCTTTTCCTTGCCAATATCTCTCTTTTGCAAAGAGCTGCGCATTGGAAAATTCAGGGCTATGTCGTGTAGATGATGGCCTAACAGGAGGCATTAAAATGTTCTTTCTAGTGTCCTTCGTTTGGGAGAAAAATGCAATGGTACAAGACAGCTTTTCCTTGCCAATATCTCTCTTTTGCAAAGAGCTGCGCATTGGAAAATTCAGGGCTATGTCGTGTAGATGATGGCCTAACAGGAGGCTTTAAAATTTTCTTTCTAGTGTCCTTCGTTTGGGAGAAAAATGCAATGGTACAAGACAGCTTTTCCTTGCCAATATCTCTCTTTTGCAAAGAGCTGCGCATTGGAAAATTCAGGGCTATGTCGTGTAGATGATGGCCTAACAGGAGGCTTTAAAATTTTCTTTCTAGTGACCTTCGTTTGGGAGAAAAATGCAAAGGTACAAGACAGCTTTTCCTTGCCAATATCTCTCTTTTGCAAAGAGCTGCGCATTGGAAAATTCAGGGCTATGTCGTGTAGATGATGGCCTAACAGGAGGCTTTAAAATGTTCTTTCTAGTGTCCTTCGTTTGGGAGAAAAATGCAATGGTACAAGACAGCTTTTCCTTGCCAATATCTCTCTTTTGCAAAGAGCTGCGCATTGGAAAATTCAGGGCTATGTCGTGTAGATGATGGCCTAAGAGGAGGCTTTAAAATTTTCTTTCTAGTGTCCTTCGTTTGGGAGAAAAATGCAATGGTACAAGACAGCTTTTCCTTGCCAATATCTCTCTTTTGCAAAGAGCTGCGCATTGGAAAATTCAGGGCTATGTCGTGTAGATGATGGCCTAACAGGAGGCTTTAAAATTTTCTTTCTAGTGACCTTCGTTTGGGAGAAAAATGCAAAGGTACAAGACAGCTTTTCCTTGCCAATATCTCTCTTTTGCAAAGAGCTGCGCATTGGAAAATTCAGGGCTATGTCGTGTAGATGATGGCCTAACAGGAGGCTTTAAAATTTTCTTTCTAGTGCCCTTCGTTTGGGAGAAAAATGCAATGGTACAAGACAGCTTTTCCTTGCCAATATCTCTCTTTTGCAAAGAGCTGCGCATTGGAAAATTCAGGGCTATGTCGTGTAGATGATGGCCTAACAGGAGGCTTTAAAATTTTCTTTCTAGTGACCTTCGTTTGGGAGAAAAATGCAAAGGTACAAGACAGCTTTTCCTTGCCAATATCTCTCTTTTGCAAAGAGCTGCGCATTGGAAAATTCAGGGCTATGTCGTGTAGATGATGGCCTAACAGGAGGCTTTAAAATTTTCTTTCTAGTGACCTTCGTTTGGGAGAAAAATGCAAAGGTACAAGACAGCTTTTCCTTGCCAATATCTCTCTTTTGCAAAGAGCTGCGCATTGGAAAATTCAGGGCTATGTCGTGTAGATGATGGCCTAACAGGAGGCTTTAAAATTTTCTTTCTAGTGACCTTCGTTTGGGAGAAAAATGCAAAGGTACAAGACAGCTTTTCCTTGCCAATATCTCTCTTTTGCAAAGAGCTGCGCATTGGAAAATTCAGGGCTATGTCGTGTAGATGATGGCCTAACAGGAGGCTTTAAAATTTTCTTTCTAGTTCCCTTCGTTTGGGAGAAAAATGCAATGGTACAAGACAGCTTTTCCTTGCCAATATCTCTCTTTTGCAAAGAGCTGCGCATTGGAAAATTCAGGGCTATGTCGTGTAGATGATGGCCTAACAGAAGGCTTTAAAATTTTCTTTCTAGTGACCTTCGTTTGGGAGAAAAATGCAAAGGTACAAGACAGCTTTTCCTTGCCAATATCTCTCTTTTGCAAAGAGCTGCGCATTGGAAAATTCAGGGCTATGTCGTGTAGATGATGGCCTAACAAGAGGCATTAAAATGTTCTTTCTAGTGTCCTTCGTTTGGGAGAAAAATGCAATGGTACAAGACAGCTTTTCCTTGCCAATATCTCTCTTTTGCAAAGAGCTGCGCATTGGAAAATTCAGGGCTATGTCGTGTAGATGATGGCCTAACAGGAGGCTTTAAAATTTTCTTTCTAGTGCCCTTCGTTTGGGAGAAAAATGCAATGGTACAAGACAGCTTTTCCTTGCCAATATCTCTCTTTTGCAAAGAGCTGCGCATTGGAAAATTCAGGGCTATGTCGTGTAGATGATGGCCTAACAGGAGGCTTTAAAATTTTCTTTCTAGTGACCTTCGTTTGGGAGAAAAATGCAAAGGTACAAGACAGCTTTTCCTTGCCAATATCTCTCTTTTGCAAAGAGCTGCGCATTGGAAAATTCATGGCTATGTCGTGTAGATGATGGCCTAACAGTAGGCTTTAAAATTTTCTTTCTAGTGTCCTTCGTTTGGGAGAAAAATGCAAAGGTACAAGACAGCTTTTCCTTGCCAATATCTCTCTTTTGCAAAGAGCTGCGCATTGGAAAATTCAGGGCTATGTCGTGTAGATGATGGCCTAACAGGAGGCTTTAAAATGTTCTTTCTAGTGTCCTTCGTTTGGGAGAAAAATGCAATGGTACAAGACAGCTTTTCCTTGCCAATATCTCTCTTTTGCAAAGAGCTGCGCATTGGAAAATTCAGGGCTATGTCGTGTAGATGATGGCCTAACAGGAGGCTTTAAAATTTTCTTTCTAGTGACCTTCGTTTGGGAGAAAAATGCAAAGGTACAAGACAGCTTTTCCTTGCCAATATCTCTCTTTTGCAAAGAGCTGCGCATTGGAAAATTCAGGGCTATGTCGTGTAGATGATGGCCTAACAGGAGGCTTTAAAATTTTCTTTCTAGTGACCTTCGTTTGGGAGAAAAATGCAAAGGTACAAGACAGCTTTTCCTTGCCAATATCTCTCTTTTGCAAAGAGCTGCGCATTGGAAAATTCAGGGCTATGTCGTGTAGATGATGGCCTAACAGGAGGCTTTAAAATTTTCTTTCTAGTTCCCTTCGTTTGGGAGAAAAATGCAATGGTACAAGACAGCTTTTCCTTGCCAATATCTCTCTTTTGCAAAGAGCTGCGCATTGGAAAATTCAGGGCTATGTCGTGTAGATGATGGCCTAACAGAAGGCTTTAAAATTTTCTTTCTAGTGACCTTCGTTTGGGAGAAAAATGCAAAGGTACAAGACAGCTTTTCATTGCCAATATCTCTCTTTTGCAAAGAGCTGCGCATTGGAAAATTCAGGGCTATGTCGTGTAGATGATGGCCTAACAGGAGGCATTAAAATGTTCTTTCTAGTGTCCTTCGTTTGGGAGAAAAATGCAATGGTACAAGACAGCTTTTCCTTGCCAATATCTCTCTTTTGCAAAGAGCTGCGCATTGGAAAATTCAGGGCTATGTCGTGTAGATGATGGCCTAACAGAAGGCTTTAAAATTTTCTTTCTAGTGACCTTCGTTTGGGAGAAAAATGCAAAGGTACAAGACAGCTTTTCATTGCCAATATCTCTCTTTTGCAAAGAGCTGCGCATTGGAAAATTCAGGGCTATGTCGTGTAGATGATGGCCTAACAGGAGGCATTAAAATGTTCTTTCTAGTGTCCTTCGTTTGGGAGAAAAATGCAATGGTACAAGACAGCTTTTCCTTGCCAATATCTCTCTTTTGCAAAGAGCTGCGCATTGGAAAATTCAGGGCTATGTCGTGTAGATGATGGCCTAACAGGAGGCTTTAAAATTTTCTTTCTAGTGTCCTTCGTTTGGGAGAAAAATGCAATGGTACAAGACAGCTTTTCCTTGCCAATATCTCTCTTTTGCAAAGAGCTGCGCATTGGAAAATTCAGGGCTATGTCGTGTAGATGATGGCCTAACAGGAGGCTTTAAAATTTTCTTTCTAGTGACCTTCGTTTGGGAGAAAAATGCAAAGGTACAAGACAGCTTTTCCTTGCCAATATCTCTCTTTTGCAAAGAGCTGCGCAATGGAAAATTCAGGGCTATGTCGTGTAGATGATGGCCTAACAGGAGGCTTTAAAATGTTCTTTCTAGTGTCCTTCGTTTGGGAGAAAAATGCAATGGTACAAGACAGCTTTTCCTTGCCAATATCTCTCTTTTGCAAAGAGCTGCGCATTGGAAAATTCAGGGCTATGTCGTGTAGATGATGGCCTAACAGGAGGCTTTAAAATTTTCTTTCTAGTGTCCTTCGTTTGGGAGAAAAATGCAATGGTACAAGACAGCTTTTCCTTGCCAATATCTCTCTTTTGCAAAGAGCTGCGCATTGGAAAATTCAGGGCTATGTCGTGTAGATGATGGCCTAACAGGAGGCTTTAAAATTTTCTTTCTAGTGACCTTCGTTTGGGAGAAAAATGCAAAGGTACAAGACAGCTTTTCCTTGCCAATATCTCTCTTTTGCAAAGAGCTGCGCATTGGAAAATTCAGGGCTATGTCGTGTAGATGATGGCCTAACAGGAGGCTTTAAAATTTTCTTTCTAGTGACCTTCGTTTGGGAGAAAAATGCAAAGGTACAAGACAGCTTTTCCTTGCCAATATCTCTCTTTTGCAAAGAGCTGCGCATTGGAAAATTCAGGGCTATGTCGTGTAGATGATGGCCTAACAGTAGGCTTTAAAATTTTCTTTCTAGTGTCCTTCGTTTGGGAGAAAAATGCAAAGGTACAAGACAGCTTTTCCTTGCCAATATCTCTCTTTTGCAAAGAGCTGCGCATTGGAAAATTCAGGGCTATGTCGTGTAGATGATGGCCTAACAGGAGGCTTTAAAATGTTCTTTCTAGTGTCCTTCGTTTGGGAGAAAAATGCAATGGTACAAGACAGCTTTTCCTTGCCAATATCTCTCTTTTGCAAAGAGCTGCGCATTGGAAAATTCAGGGCTATGTCGTGTAGATGATGGCCTAACAGGAGGCTTTAAAATTTTCTTTCTAGTGTCCTTCGTTTGGGAGAAAAATGCAATGGTACAAGACAGCTTTTCCTTGCCAATATCTCTCTTTTGCAAAGAGCTGCGCATTGGAAAATTCAGGGCTATGTCGTGTAGATGATGGCCTAACAGGAGGCTTTAAAATTTTCTTTCTAGTGACCTTCGTTTGGGAGAAAAATGCAAAGGTACAAGACAGCTTTTCCTTGCCAATATCTCTCATTTGCAAAGAGCTGCGCATTGGAAAATTCAGGGCTATGTCGTGTAGATGATGGCCTAACAGGAGGCTTTAAAATGTTCTTTCTAGTGTCCTTCGTTTGGGAGAAAAATGCAATGGTACAAGACAGCTTTTCCTTGCCAATATCTCTCTTTTGCAAAGAGCTGCGCATTGGAAAATTCAGGGCTATGTCGTGTAGATGATGGCCTAACAGGAGGCTTTAAAATTTTCTTTCTAGTGTCCTTCGTTTGGGAGAAAAATGCAATGGTACAAGACAGCTTTTCCTTGCCAATATCTCTCTTTTGCAAAGAGCTGCGCATTGGAAAATTCAGGGCTATGTCGTGTAGATGATGGCCTAACAGGAGGCTTTAAAATTTTCTTTCTAGTGACCTTCGTTTGGGAGAAAAATGCAAAGGTACAAGACAGCTTTTCCTTGCCAATATCTCTCTTTTGCAAAGAGCTGCGCATTGGAAAATTCAGGGCTATGTCGTGTAGATGATGGCCTAACAGGAGGCTTTAAAATTTTCTTTCTAGTGCCCTTCGTTTGGGAGAAAAATGCAATGGTACAAGACAGCTTTTCCTTGCCAATATCTCTCTTTTGCAAAGAGCTGCGCATTGGAAAATTCAGGGCTATGTCGTGTAGATGATGGCCTAACAGGAGGCTTTAAAATTTTCTTTCTAGTGACCTTCGTTTGGGAGAAAAATGCAAAGGTACAAGACAGCTTTTCCTTGCCAATATCTCTCTTTTGCAAAGAGCTGCGCATTGGAAAATTCAGGGCTATGTCGTGTAGATGATGGCCTAACAGGAGGCTTTAAAATTTTCTTTCTAGTGACCTTCGTTTGGGAGAAAAATGCAAAGGTACAAGACAGCTTTTCCTTGCCAATATCTCTCTTTTGCAAAGAGCTACGCATTGGAAAATTCAGGGCTATGTCGTGTAGATGATGGCCTAACAGGAGGCTTTAAAATGTTCTTTCTAGTGTCCTTCGTTTGGGAGAAAAATGCAATGGTACAAGACAGCTTTTCCTTGCCAATATCTCTCTTTTGCAAAGAGCTGCGCATTGGAAAATTCAGGGCTATGTCGTGTAGATGATGGCCTAACAGGAGGCTTTAAAATGTTCTTTCTAGTGTCCTTCGTTTGGGAGAAAAATGCAATGGTACAAGACAGCTTTTCCTTGCCAATATCTCTCTTTTGCAAAGAGCTGCGCATTGGAAAATTCAGGGCTATGTCCTGTAGATGATGGCCTAACAGGAGGCTTTAAAATTTTCTTTCTAGTGACCTTCGTTTGGGAGAAAAATGCAAAGGTACAAGACAGCTTTTCCTTGCCAATATCTCTCTTTTGCAAAGAGCTGCGCATTGGAAAATTTAGGGCTATGTCGTGTAGATGATGGCCTAACAGGAGGCTTTAAAATTTTCTTTCTAGTGTCCTTCGTTTGGGAGAAAAATGCAATGGTACAAGACAGCTTTTCCTTGCCAATATTTCTCTTTTGCAAAGAGCTGCGCATTGGAAAATTCAGGGCTATGTCGTGTAGATGATGGCCTAACAGGAGGCTTTAAAATTTTCTTTCTAGTGACCTTCGTTTGGGAGAAAAATGCAAAGGTACAAGACAGCTTTTCCTTGCCAATATCTCTCTTTTGCAAAGAGCTGCGCATTGGAAAATTCAGGGCTATGTCGTGTAGATGATGGCCTAACAGGAGGCTTTAAAATTTTCTTTCTAGTGACCTTCGTTTGGGAGAAAAATGCAAAGGTACAAGACAGCTTTTCCTTGCCAATATCTCTCTTTTGCAAAGAGCTGCGCATTGGAAAATTCAGGGCTATGTCGTGTAGATGATGGCCTAACAGGAGGCTTTAAAATTTTCTTTCTAGTGCCCTTCGTTTGGGAGAAAAATGCAATGGTACAAGACAGCTTTTCCTTGCCAATATCTCTCTTTTGCAAAGAGCTGCGCATTGGAAAATTCAGGGCTATGTCGTGTAGATGATGGCCTAACAGGAGGCTTTAAAATTTTCTTTCTAGTGTCCTTCGTTTGGGAGAAAAATGCAAAGGTACAAGACAGCTTTTCCTTGCCAATATCTCTCTTTTGCAAAGAGCTACGCATTGGAAAATTCAGGGCTATGTCGTGTAGATGATGGCCTAACAGGAGGCTTTAAAATTTTCTTTCTAGTGACCTTCGTTTGGTAGAAAAATGCAAAGGTACAAGACAGCTTTTCCTTGCCAATATCTCTCTTTTGCAAAGAGCTGCGCATTGGAAAATTCAGGGCTATGTCGTGTAGATGATGGCCTAACAGGAGGCTTTAAAATATTCTTTCTAGTGTCCTTCGTTTGGGAGAAAAATGCAATGGTACAAGACAGCTTTTCCTTGCCAATATCTCTCTTTTGCAAAGAGCTGCGCATTGGAAAATTCAGGGCTATGTCGTGTAGATGATGGCCTAACAGGAGGCTTTAAAATTTTCTTTCTAGTGACCTTCGTTTGGGAGAAAAATGCAAAGGTACAAGACAGCTTTTCCTTGCCAATATCTCTCTTTTGCAAAGAGCTGCGCATTGGAAAATTCAGGGCTATGTCGTGTAGATGATGGCCTAACAGGAGGCTTTAAAATGTTCTTTCTAGTGTCCTTCGTTTGGGAGAAAAATGCAATGGTACAAGACAGCTTTTCCTTGCCAATATCTCTCTTTTGCAAAGAGCTGCGCATTGGAAAATTCAGGGCTATGTCGTGTAGATGATGGCCTAACAGGAGGCTTTAAAATTTTCTTTCTAGTGTCCTTCGTTTGGGAGAAAAATGCAATGGTACAAGACAGCTTTTCCTTGCCAATATCTCTCTTTTGCAAAGAGCTGCGCATTGGAAAATTCAGGGCTATGTCGTGTAGATGATGGCCTAACAGGAGGCTTTAAAATTTTCTTTCTAGTGACCTTCGTTTGGGAGAAAAATGCAAAGGTACAAGACAGCTTTTCCTTGCCAATATCTCTCTTTTGCAAAGAGCTGCGCATTGGAAAATTCAGGGCTATGTCGTGTAGATGATGGCCTAACAGGAGGCTTTAAAATTTTCTTTCTAGTGCCCTTCGTTTGGGAGAAAAATGCAATGGTACAAGACAGCTTTTCCTTGCCAATATCTCTCTTTTGCAAAGAGCTGCGCATTGGAAAATTCAGGGCTATGTCGTGTAGATGATGGCCTAACAGGAGGCTTTAAAATTTTCTTTCTAGTGACCTTCGTTTGGGAGAAAAATGCAAAGGTACAAGACAGCTTTTCCTTGCCAATATCTCTCTTTTGCAAAGAGCTGCGCATTGGAAAATTCAGGGCTATGTCGTGTAGATGATGGCCTAACAGTAGGCTTTAAAATTTTCTTTCTAGTGTCCTTCGTTTGGGAGAAAAATGCAAAGGTACAAGACAGCTTTTCCTTGCCAATATCTCTCTTTTGCAAAGAGCTGCGCATTGGAAAATTCAGGGCTATGTCGTGTAGATGATGGCCTAACAGGAGGCTTTAAAATGTTCTTTCTAGTGTCCTTCGTTTGGGAGAAAAATGCAATGGTACAAGACAGCTTTTCCTTGCCAATATCTCTCTTTTGCAAAGAGCTGCGCATTGGAAAATTCAGGGCTATGTCGTGTAGATGATGGCCTAACAGGAGGCTTTAAAATTTTCTTTCTAGTGACCTTCGTTTGGGAGAAAAATGCAAAGGTACAAGACAGCTTTTCCTTGCCAATATCTCTCTTTTGCAAAGAGCTGCGCATTGGAAAATTCAGGGCTATGTCGTGTAGATGATGGCCTAACAGGAGGCTTTAAAATTTTCTTTCTAGTGACCTTCGTTTGGGAGAAAAATGCAAAGGTACAAGACAGCTTTTCCTTGCCAATATCTCTCTTTTGCAAAGAGCTGCGCATTGGAAAATTCAGGGCTATGTCGTGTAGATGATGGCCTAACAGGAGGCTTTAAAATTTTCTTTCTAGTTCCCTTCGTTTGGGAGAAAAATGCAATGGTACAAGACAGCTTTTCCTTGCCAATATCTCTCTTTTGCAAAGAGCTGCGCATTGGAAAATTCAGGGCTATGTCGTGTAGATGATGGCCTAACAGAAGGCTTTAAAATTTTCTTTCTAGTGACCTTCGTTTGGGAGAAAAATGCAAAGGTACAAGACAGCTTTTCCTTGCCAATATCTCTCTTTTGCAAAGAGCTGCGCATTGGAAAATTCAGGGCTATGTCGTGTAGATGATGGCCTAACAGGAGGCTTTAAAATTTTCTTTCTAGTGCCCTTCGTTTGGGAGAAAAATGCAATGGTACAAGACAGCTTTTCCTTGCCAATATCTCTCTTTTGCAAAGAGCTGCGCATTGGAAAATTCAGGGCTATGTCGTGTAGATGATGGCCTAACAGGAGGCTTTAAAATTTTCTTTCTAGTGTCCTTCGTTTGGGAGAAAAATGCAAAGGTACAAGACAGCTTTTCCTTGCCAATATCTCTCTTTTGCAAAGAGCTACGCATTGGAAAATTCAGGGCTATGTCGTGTAGATGATGGCCTAACAGGAGGCTTTAAAATTTTCTTTCTAGTGACCTTCG
Organism: Pseudophryne corroboree; assembly: GCF_028390025.1. Taxonomy (NCBI): domain Eukaryota; kingdom Metazoa; phylum Chordata; class Amphibia; order Anura; family Myobatrachidae; genus Pseudophryne; species Pseudophryne corroboree. The sequence continues at coordinate 119,116 of NW_026970494.1, read as the reverse complement.
TTTGGTAGAAAAATGCAAAGGTACAAGACAGCTTTTCCTTGCCAATATCTCTCTTTTGCAAAGAGCTGCGCATTGGAAAATTCAGGGCTATGTCGTGTAGATGATGGCCTAACAGGAGGCTTTAAAATATTCTTTCTAGTGTCCTTCGTTTGGGAGAAAAATGCAATGGTACAAGACAGCTTTTCCTTGCCAATATCTCTCTTTTGCAAAGAGCTGCGCATTGGAAAATTCAGGGCTATGTCGTGTAGATGATGGCCTAACAGGAGGCTTTAAAATTTTCTTTCTAGTGACCTTCGTTTGGGAGAAAAATGCAAAGGTACAAGACAGCTTTTCCTTGCCAATATCTCTCTTTTGCAAAGAGCTGCGCATTGGAAAATTCAGGGCTATGTCGTGTAGATGATGGCCTAACAGGAGGCTTTAAAATGTTCTTTCTAGTGTCCTTCGTTTGGGAGAAAAATGCAATGGTACAAGACAGCTTTTCCTTGCCAATATCTCTCTTTTGCAAAGAGCTGCGCATTGGAAAATTCAGGGCTATGTCGTGTAGATGATGGCCTAACAGGAGGCTTTAAAATTTTCTTTCTAGTGTCCTTCGTTTGGGAGAAAAATGCAATGGTACAAGACAGCTTTTCCTTGCCAATATCTCTCTTTTGCAAAGAGCTGCGCATTGGAAAATTCAGGGCTATGTCGTGTAGATGATGGCCTAACAGGAGGCTTTAAAATTTTCTTTCTAGTGACCTTCGTTTGGGAGAAAAATGCAAAGGTACAAGACAGCTTTTCCTTGCCAATATCTCTCTTTTGCAAAGAGCTGCGCATTGGAAAATTCAGGGCTATGTCGTGTAGATGATGGCCTAACAGGAGGCTTTAAAATTTTCTTTCTAGTGCCCTTCGTTTGGGAGAAAAATGCAATGGTACAAGACAGCTTTTCCTTGCCAATATCTCTCTTTTGCAAAGAGCTGCGCATTGGAAAATTCAGGGCTATGTCGTGTAGATGATGGCCTAACAGGAGGCTTTAAAATTTTCTTTCTAGTGACCTTCGTTTGGGAGAAAAATGCAAAGGTACAAGACAGCTTTTCCTTGCCAATATCTCTCTTTTGCAAAGAGCTGCGCATTGGAAAATTCAGGGCTATGTCGTGTAGATGATGGCCTAACAGTAGGCTTTAAAATTTTCTTTCTAGTGTCCTTCGTTTGGGAGAAAAATGCAAAGGTACAAGACAGCTTTTCCTTGCCAATATCTCTCTTTTGCAAAGAGCTGCGCATTGGAAAATTCAGGGCTATGTCGTGTAGATGATGGCCTAACAGGAGGCTTTAAAATGTTCTTTCTAGTGTCCTTCGTTTGGGAGAAAAATGCAATGGTACAAGACAGCTTTTCCTTGCCAATATCTCTCTTTTGCAAAGAGCTGCGCATTGGAAAATTCAGGGCTATGTCGTGTAGATGATGGCCTAACAGGAGGCTTTAAAATTTTCTTTCTAGTGACCTTCGTTTGGGAGAAAAATGCAAAGGTACAAGACAGCTTTTCCTTGCCAATATCTCTCTTTTGCAAAGAGCTGCGCATTGGAAAATTCAGGGCTATGTCGTGTAGATGATGGCCTAACAGGAGGCTTTAAAATTTTCTTTCTAGTGACCTTCGTTTGGGAGAAAAATGCAAAGGTACAAGACAGCTTTTCCTTGCCAATATCTCTCTTTTGCAAAGAGCTGCGCATTGGAAAATTCAGGGCTATGTCGTGTAGATGATGGCCTAACAGGAGGCTTTAAAATTTTCTTTCTAGTTCCCTTCGTTTGGGAGAAAAATGCAATGGTACAAGACAGCTTTTCCTTGCCAATATCTCTCTTTTGCAAAGAGCTGCGCATTGGAAAATTCAGGGCTATGTCGTGTAGATGATGGCCTAACAGAAGGCTTTAAAATTTTCTTTCTAGTGACCTTCGTTTGGGAGAAAAATGCAAAGGTACAAGACAGCTTTTCCTTGCCAATATCTCTCTTTTGCAAAGAGCTGCGCATTGGAAAATTCAGGGCTATGTCGTGTAGATGATGGCCTAACAAGAGGCATTAAAATGTTCTTTCTAGTGTCCTTCGTTTGGGAGAAAAATGCAATGGTACAAGACAGCTTTTCCTTGCCAATATCTCTCTTTTGCAAAGAGCTGCGCATTGGAAAATTCAGGGCTATGTCGTGTAGATGATGGCCTAACAGGAGGCTTTAAAATTTTCTTTCTAGTGCCCTTCGTTTGGGAGAAAAATGCAATGGTACAAGACAGCTTTTCCTTGCCAATATCTCTCTTTTGCAAAGAGCTGCGCATTGGAAAATTCAGGGCTATGTCGTGTAGATGATGGCCTAACAGGAGGCTTTAAAATTTTCTTTCTAGTGACCTTCGTTTGGGAGAAAAATGCAAAGGTACAAGACAGCTTTTCCTTGCCAATATCTCTCTTTTGCAAAGAGCTGCGCATTGGAAAATTCATGGCTATGTCGTGTAGATGATGGCCTAACAGTAGGCTTTAAAATTTTCTTTCTAGTGTCCTTCGTTTGGGAGAAAAATGCAAAGGTACAAGACAGCTTTTCCTTGCCAATATCTCTCTTTTGCAAAGAGCTGCGCATTGGAAAATTCAGGGCTATGTCGTGTAGATGATGGCCTAACAGGAGGCTTTAAAATGTTCTTTCTAGTGTCCTTCGTTTGGGAGAAAAATGCAATGGTACAAGACAGCTTTTCCTTGCCAATATCTCTCTTTTGCAAAGAGCTGCGCATTGGAAAATTCAGGGCTATGTCGTGTAGATGATGGCCTAACAGGAGGCTTTAAAATTTTCTTTCTAGTGACCTTCGTTTGGGAGAAAAATGCAAAGGTACAAGACAGCTTTTCCTTGCCAATATCTCTCTTTTGCAAAGAGCTGCGCATTGGAAAATTCAGGGCTATGTCGTGTAGATGATGGCCTAACAGGAGGCTTTAAAATTTTCTTTCTAGTGACCTTCGTTTGGGAGAAAAATGCAAAGGTACAAGACAGCTTTTCCTTGCCAATATCTCTCTTTTGCAAAGAGCTGCGCATTGGAAAATTCAGGGCTATGTCGTGTAGATGATGGCCTAACAGGAGGCTTTAAAATTTTCTTTCTAGTTCCCTTCGTTTGGGAGAAAAATGCAATGGTACAAGACAGCTTTTCCTTGCCAATATCTCTCTTTTGCAAAGAGCTGCGCATTGGAAAATTCAGGGCTATGTCGTGTAGATGATGGCCTAACAGAAGGCTTTAAAATTTTCTTTCTAGTGACCTTCGTTTGGGAGAAAAATGCAAAGGTACAAGACAGCTTTTCATTGCCAATATCTCTCTTTTGCAAAGAGCTGCGCATTGGAAAATTCAGGGCTATGTCGTGTAGATGATGGCCTAACAGGAGGCATTAAAATGTTCTTTCTAGTGTCCTTCGTTTGGGAGAAAAATGCAATGGTACAAGACAGCTTTTCCTTGCCAATATCTCTCTTTTGCAAAGAGCTGCGCATTGGAAAATTCAGGGCTATGTCGTGTAGATGATGGCCTAACAGGAGGCTTTAAAATTTTCTTTCTAGTGTCCTTCGTTTCGGAGAAAAATGCAATGGTACAAGACAGCTTTTCCTTGCCAATATCTCTCTTTTGCAAAGAGCTGCGCATTGGAAAATTCAGGGCTATGTCGTGTAGATGATGGCCTAACAGGAGGCTTTAAAATTTTCTTTCTAGTGACCTTCGTTTGGGAGAAAAATGCAAAGGTACAAGACAGCTTTTCCTTGCCAATATCTCTCTTTTGCAAAGAGCTGCGCAATGGAAAATTCAGGGCTATGTCGTGTAGATGATGGCCTAACAGGAGGCTTTAAAATGTTCTTTCTAGTGTCCTTCGTTTGGGAGAAAAATGCAATGGTACAAGACAGCTTTTCCTTGCCAATATCTCTCTTTTGCAAAGAGCTGCGCATTGGAAAATTCAGGGCTATGTCGTGTAGATGATGGCCTAACAGGAGGCTTTAAAATTTTCTTTCTAGTGTCCTTCGTTTGGGAGAAAAATGCAATGGTACAAGACAGCTTTTCCTTGCCAATATCTCTCTTTTGCAAAGAGCTGCGCATTGGAAAATTCAGGGCTATGTCGTGTAGATGATGGCCTAACAGGAGGCTTTAAAATTTTCTTTCTAGTGACCTTCGTTTGGGAGAAAAATGCAAAGGTACAAGACAGCTTTTCCTTGCCAATATCTCTCTTTTGCAAAGAGCTGCGCATTGGAAAATTCAGGGCTATGTCGTGTAGATGATGGCCTAACAGGAGGCTTTAAAATTTTCTTTCTAGTGACCTTCGTTTGGGAGAAAAATGCAAAGGTACAAGACAGCTTTTCCTTGCCAATATCTCTCTTTTGCAAAGAGCTGCGCATTGGAAAATTCAGGGCTATGTCGTGTAGATGATGGCCTAACAGTAGGCTTTAAAATTTTCTTTCTAGTGTCCTTCGTTTGGGAGAAAAATGCAAAGGTACAAGACAGCTTTTCCTTGCCAATATCTCTCTTTTGCAAAGAGCTGCGCATTGGAAAATTCAGGGCTATGTCGTGTAGATGATGGCCTAACAGGAGGCTTTAAAATGTTCTTTCTAGTGTCCTTCGTTTGGGAGAAAAATGCAATGGTACAAGACAGCTTTTCCTTGCCAATATCTCTCTTTTGCAAAGAGCTGCGCATTGGAAAATTCAGGGCTATGTCGTGTAGATGATGGCCTAACAGGAGGCTTTAAAATTTTCTTTCTAGTGTCCTTCGTTTGGGAGAAAAATGCAATGGTACAAGACAGCTTTTCCTTGCCAATATCTCTCTTTTGCAAAGAGCTGCGCATTGGAAAATTCAGGGCTATGTCGTGTAGATGATGGCCTAACAGGAGGCTTTAAAATTTTCTTTCTAGTGACCTTCGTTTGGGAGAAAAATGCAAAGGTACAAGACAGCTTTTCCTTGCCAATATCTCTCTTTTGCAAAGAGCTGCGCATTGGAAAATTCAGGGCTATGTCGTGTAGATGATGGCCTAACAGGAGGCTTTAAAATGTTCTTTCTAGTGTCCTTCGTTTGGGAGAAAAATGCAATGGTACAAGACAGCTTTTCCTTGCCAATATCTCTCTTTTGCAAAGAGCTGCGCATTGGAAAATTCAGGGCTATGTCGTGTAGATGATGGCCTAACAGGAGGCTTTAAAATTTTCTTTCTAGTGTCCTTCGTTTGGGAGAAAAATGCAATGGTACAAGACAGCTTTTCCTTGCCAATATCTCTCTTTTGCAAAGAGCTGCGCATTGGAAAATTCAGGGCTATGTCGTGTAGATGATGGCCTAACAGGAGGCTTTAAAATTTTCTTTCTAGTGACCTTCGTTTGGGAGAAAAATGCAAAGGTACAAGACAGCTTTTCCTTGCCAATATCTCTCTTTTGCAAAGAGCTGCGCATTGGAAAATTCAGGGCTATGTCGTGTAGATGATGGCCTAACAGGAGGCTTTAAAATTTTCTTTCTAGTGCCCTTCGTTTGGGAGAAAAATGCAATGGTACAAGACAGCTTTTCCTTGCCAATATCTCTCTTTTGCAAAGAGCTGCGCATTGGAAAATTCAGGGCTATGTCGTGTAGATGATGGCCTAACAGGAGGCTTTAAAATTTTCTTTCTAGTGACCTTCGTTTGGGAGAAAAATGCAAAGGTACAAGACAGCTTTTCCTTGCCAATATCTCTCTTTTGCAAAGAGCTGCGCATTGGAAAATTCAGGGCTATGTCGTGTAGATGATGGCCTAACAGGAGGCTTTAAAATTTTCTTTCTAGTGACCTTCGTTTGGGAGAAAAATGCAAAGGTACAAGACAGCTTTTCCTTGCCAATATCTCTCTTTTGCAAAGAGCTATGCATTGGAAAATTCAGGGCTATGTCGTGTAGATGATGGCCTAACAGGAGGCTTTAAAATGTTCTTTCTAGTGTCCTTCGTTTGGGAGAAAAATGCAATGGTACAAGACAGCTTTTCCTTGCCAATATCTCTCTTTTGCAAAGAGCTGCGCATTGGAAAATTCAGGGCTATGTCGTGTAGATGATGGCCTAACAGGAGGCTTTAAAATTTTCTTTCTAGTGTCCTTCGTTTGGGAGAAAAATGCAATGGTACAAGACAGCTTTTCCTTGCCAATATCTCTCTTTTGCAAAGAGCTGCGCATTGGAAAATTCAGGGCTATGTCGTGTAGATGATGGCCTAACAGGAGGCTTTAAAATTTTCTTTCTAGTGACCTTCGTTTGGGAGAAAAATGCAAAGGTACAAGACAGCTTTTCCTTGCCAATATCTCTCTTTTGCAAAGAGCTGCGCATTGGAAAATTCAGGGATATGTCGTGTAGATGATGGCCTAACAGGAGGCTTTAAAATTTTCTTTCTAGTGCCCTTCGTTTGGGAGAAAAATGCAATGGTACAAGACAGCTTTTCCTTGCCAATATCTCTCTTTTGCAAAGAGCTGCGCATTGGAAAATTCAGGGCTATGTCGTGTAGATGATGGCCTAACAGGAGGCTTTAAAATTTTCTTTCTAGTGACCTTCGTTTGGGAGAAAAATGCAAAGGTACAAGACAGCTTTTCCTTGCCAATATCTCTCTTTTACAAAGAGCTGCGCATTGGAAAATTTAGGGCTATGTCGTGTAGATGATGGCCTAACAGGAGGCTTTAAAATTTTCTTTCTAGTGTCCTTCGTTTGGTAGAAAAATGCAATGGTACAAGACAGCTTTTCCTAGCCAATATCTCTCTTTTGCAAAGAGCTGCGCATTGGAAAATTCAGGGCTATGTCGTGTAGATGATGGCCTAACAGGAGGCTTTAAAATTTTCTTTCTAGTGACCTTCGTTTGGGAGAAAAATGCAAAGGTACAAGACAGCTTTTCCTTGCCAATATCTCTCTTTTGCAAAGAGCTGCGCATTGGAAAATTCAGGGCTATGTCGTGTAGATGATGGCCTAACAGGAGGCTTTAAAATTTTCTTTCTAGTGACCTTCGTTTGGGAGAAAAATGCAAAGGTACAAGACAGCTTTTCCTTGCCAATATCTCTCTTTTGCAAAGAGCTGCGCATTGGAAAATTCAGGGCTATGTCGTGTAGATGATGGCCTAACAGGAGGCTTTAAAATTTTCTTTCTAGTGCCCTTCGTTTGGGAGAAAAATGCAATGGTACAAGACAGCTTTTCCTTGCCAATATCTCTCTTTTGCAAAGAGCTGCGCATTGGAAAATTCAGGGCTATGTCGTGTAGATGATGGCCTAACAGGAGGCTTTAAAATGTTCTTTCTAGTGTCCTTCGTTTGGGAGAAAAATGCAATGGTACAAGACAGCTTTTCCTTGCCAATATCTCTCTTTTGCAAAGAGCTGCGCATTGGAAAATTCAGGGCTATGTCGTGTAGATGATGGCCTAACAGGAGGCTTTAAAATTTTCTTTCTAGTGACCTTCGTTTGGGAGAAAAATGCAAAGGTACAAGACAGCTTTTCCTTGCCAATATCTCTCTTTTGCAAAGAGCTGCGCATTGGAAAATTTAGGGCTATGTCGTGTAGATGATGGCCTAACAGGAGGCTTTAAAATTTTCTTTCTAGTGTCCTTCGTTTGGGAGAAAAATGCAATGGTACAAGACAGCTTTTCCTTGCCAATATTTCTCTTTTGCAAAGAGCTGCGCATTGGAAAATTCAGGGCTATGTCGTGTAGATGATGGCCTAACAGGAGGCTTTAAAATTTTCTTTCTAGTGACCTTCGTTTGGGAGAAAAATGCAAAGGTACAAGACAGCTTTTCCTTGCCAATATCTCTCTTTTGCAAAGAGCTGCGCATTGGAAAATTCAGGGCTATGTCGTGTAGATGATGGCCTAACAGGAGGCTTTAAAATTTTCTTTCTAGTGACCTTCGTTTGGGAGAAAAATGCAAAGGTACAAGACAGCTTTTCCTTGCCAATATCTCTCTTTTGCAAAGAGCTGCGCATTGGAAAATTCAGGGCTATGTCGTGTAGATGATGGCCTAACAGGAGGCTTTAAAATTTTCTTTCTAGTGCCCTTCGTTTGGGAGAAAAATGCAATGGTACAAGACAGCTTTTCCTTGCCAATATCTCTCTTTTGCAAAGAGCTGCGCATTGGAAAATTCAGGGCTATGTCGTGTAGATGATGGCCTAACAGGAGGCTTTAAAATTTTCTTTCTAGTGTCCTTCGTTTGGGAGAAAAATGCAAAGGTACAAGACAGCTTTTCCTTGCCAATATCTCTCTTTTGCAAAGAGCTACGCATTGGAAAATTCAGGGCTATGTCGTGTAGATGATGGCCTAACAGGAGGCTTTAAAATTTTCTTTCTAGTGACCTTCGTTTGGTAGAAAAATGCAAAGGTACAAGACAGCTTTTCCTTGCCAATATCTCTCTTTTGCAAAGAGCTGCGCATTGGAAAATTCAGGGCTATGTCGTGTAGATGATGGCCTAACAGGAGGCTTTAAAATATTCTTTCTAGTGTCCTTCGTTTGGGAGAAAAATGCAATGGTACAAGACAGCTTTTCCTTGCCAATATCTCTCTTTTGCAAAGAGCTGCGCATTGGAAAATTCAGGGCTATGTCGTGTAGATGATGGCCTAACAGGAGGCTTTAAAATTTTCTTTCTAGTGACCTTCGTTTGGGAGAAAAATGCAAAGGTACAAGACAGCTTTTCCTTGCCAATATCTCTCTTTTGCAAAGAGCTGCGCATTGGAAAATTCAGGGCTATGTCGTGTAGATGATGGCCTAACAGGAGGCTTTAAAATGTTCTTTCTAGTGTCCTTCGTTTGGGAGAAAAATGCAATGGTACAAGACAGCTTTTCCTTGCCAATATCTCTCTTTTGCAAAGAGCTGCGCATTGGAAAATTCAGGGCTATGTCGTGTAGATGATGGCCTAACAGGAGGCTTTAAAATTTTCTTTCTAGTGTCCTTCGTTTGGGAGAAAAATGCAATGGTACAAGACAGCTTTTCCTTGCCAATATCTCTCTTTTGCAAAGAGCTGCGCATTGGAAAATTCAGGGCTATGTCGTGTAGATGATGGCCTAATAGGAGGCTTTAAAATTTTCTTTCTAGTGACCTTCGTTTGGGAGAAAAATGCAAAGGTACAAGACAGCTTTTCCTTGCCAATATCTCTCTTTTGCAAAGAGCTGCGCATTGGAAAATTCAGGGCTATGTCGTGTAGATGATGGCCTAACAGGAGGCTTTAAAATTTTCTTTCTAGTGCCCTTCGTTTGGGAGAAAAATGCAATGGTACAAGACAGCTTTTCCTTGCCAATATCTCTCTTTTGCAAAGAGCTGCGCATTGGAAAATTCAGGGCTATGTCGTGTAGATGATGGCCTAACAGGAGGCTTTAAAATTTTCTTTCTAGTGACCTTCGTTTGGGAGAAAAATGCAAAGGTACAAGACAGCTTTTCCTTGCCAATATCTCTCTTTTGCAAAGAGCTGCGCATTGGAAAATACAGGGCAATGTCGTGTAGATGATGGCCTAACAGGAGGCTTTAAAATTTTCTTTCTAGTGACCTTCGTTTGGGAGAAAAATGCAAAGGTACAAGACAGCTTTTCCTTGCCAATATCTCTCTTTTGCAAAGAGCTGCGCATTGGAAAATTCAGGGCTATGTCGTGTAGATGATGGCCTAACAGGAGGCTTTAAAATTTTCTTTCTAGTGCCCTTCGTTTGGGAGAAAAATGCAATGGTACAAGACAGCTTTTCCTTGCCAATATCTCTCTTTTGCAAAGAGCTGCGCATTGGAAAATTCAGGGCTATGTCGTGTAGATGATGGCCTAACAGGAGGCTTTAAAATTTTCTTTCTAGTGTCCTTCGTTTGGGAGAAAAATGCAAAGGTACAAGACAGCTTTTCCTTGCCAATATCTCTCTTTTGCAAAGAGCTACGCATTGGAAAATTCAGGGCTATGTCGTGTAGATGATGGCCTAACAGGAGGCTTTAAAATTTTCTTTCTAGTGACCTTCGTTTGGTAGAAAAATGCAAAGGTACAAGACAGCTTTTCCTTGCCAATATCTCTCTTTTGCAAAGAGCTGCGCATTGGAAAATTCAGGGCTATGTCGTGTAGATGATGGCCTAACAGGAGGCTTTAAAATATTCTTTCTAGTGTCCTTCGTTTGGGAGAAAAATGCAATGGTACAAGACAGCTTTTCCTTGCCAATATCTCTCTTTTGCAAAGAGCTGCGCATTGGAAAATTCAGGGCTATGTCGTGTAGATGATGGCCTAACAGGAGGCTTTAAAATGTTCTTTCTAGTGTCCTTCGTTTGGGAGAAAAATGCAATGGTACAAGACAGCTTTTCCTTGCCAATATCTCTCTTTTGCAAAGAGCTGCGCATTGGAAAATTCAGGGCTATGTCGTGTAGATGATGGCCTAACAGGAGGCTTTAAAATTTTCTTTCTAGTGTCCTTCGTTTGGGAGAAAAATGCAATGGTACAAGACAGCTTTTCCTTGCCAATATCTCTCTTTTGCAAAGAGCTGCGCATTGGAAAATTCAGGGCTATGTCGTGTAGATGATGGCCTAACAGGAGGCTTTAAAATTTTCTTTCTAGTGACCTTCGTTTGGGAGAAAAATGCAAAGGTACAAGACAGCTTTTCCTTGCCAATATCTCTCTTTTGCAAAGAGCTGCGCATTGGAAAATTCAGGGCTATGTCGTGTAGATGATGGCCTAACAGGAGGCTTTAAAATTTTCTTTCTAGTGCCCTTCGTTTGGGAGAAAAATGCAATGGTACAAGACAGCTTTTCCTTGCCAATATCTCTCTTTTGCAAAGAGCTGCGCATTGGAAAATTCAGGGCTATGTCGTGTAGATGATGGCCTAACAGGAGGCTTTAAAATTTTCTTTCTAGTGACCTTCGTTTGGGAGAAAAATGCAAAGGTACAAGACAGCTTTTCCTTGCCAATATCTCTCTTTTGCAAAGAGCTGCGCATTGGAAAATTTAGGGCTATGTCGTGTAGATGATGGCCTAACAGGAGGCTTTAAAATTTTCTTTCTAGTGTCCTTCGTTTGGGAGAAAAATGCAATGGTACAAGACAGCTTTTCCTTGCCAATATCTCTCTTTTGCAAAGAGCTGCGCATTGGAAAATTCAGGGCTATGTCGTGTAGATGATGGCCTAACAGGAGGCTTTAAAATTTTCTTTCTAGTGACCTTCGTTTGGGAGAAAAATGCAAAGGTACAAGACAGCTTTTCCTTGCCAATATCTCTCTTTTGCAAAGAGCTGCGCATTGGAAAATTCAGGGCTATGTCGTGTAGATGATGGCCTAACAGGAGGCTTTAAAATTTTCTTTCTAGTGACCTTCGTTTGGGAGAAAAATGCAAAGGTACAAGACAGCTTTTCCTTGCCAATATCTCTCTTTTGCAAAGAGCTGCGCATTGGAAAATTCAGGGCTATGTCGTGTAGATGATGGCCTAACAGGAGGCTTTAAAATTTTCTTTCTAGTGCCCTTCGTTTGGGAGAAAAATGCAATGGTACAAGACAGCTTTTCCTTGCCAATATCTCTCTTTTGCAAAGAGCTGCGCATTGGAAAATTCAGGGCTATGTCGTGTAGATGATGGCCTAACAGGAGGCTTTAAAATTTTCTTTCTAGTGACCTTCGTTTGGGAGAAAAATGCAAAGGTACAAGACAGCTTTTCCTTGCCAATATCTCTCTTTTGCAAAGAGCTGCGCATTGGAAAATTTAGGGCTATGTCGTGTAGATGATGGCCTAACAGGAGGCTTTAAAATTTTCTTTCTAGTGTCCTTCGTTTGGGAGAAAAATGCAATGGTACAAGACAGCTTTTCCTTGCCAATATCTCTCTTTTGCAAAGAGCTGCGCATTGGAAAATTCAGGGCTATGTCGTGTAGATGATGGCCTAACAGGAGGCTTTAAAATTTTCTTTCTAGTGACCTTCGTTTGGGAGAAAAATGCAAAGGTACAAGACAGCTTTTCCTTGCCAATATCTCTCTTTTGCAAAGAGCTGCGCATTGGAAAATTCAGGGCTATGTCGTGTAGATGATGGCCTAACAGGAGGCTTTAAAATTTTCTTTCTAGTGACCTTCGTTTGGGAGAAAAATGCAAAGGTACAAGACAGCTTTTCCTTGCCAATATCTCTCTTTTGCAAAGAGCTGCGCATTGGAAAATTCAGGGCTATGTCGTGTAGATGATGGCCTAACAGGAGGCTTTAAAATTTTCTTTCTAGTGCCCTTCGTTTGGGAGAAAAATGCAATGGTACAAGACAGCTTTTCCTTGCCAATATCTCTCTTTTGCAAAGAGCTGCGCATTGGAAAATTCAGGGCTATGTCGTGTAGATGATGGCCTAACAGGAGGCTTTAAAATTTTCTTTCTAGTGTCCTTCGTTTGGGAGAAAAATGCAAAGGTACAAGACAGCTTTTCCTTGCCAATATCTCTCTTTTGCAAAGAGCTACGCATTGGAAAATTCAGGGCTATGTCGTGTAGATGATGGCCTAACAGGAGGCTTTAAAATTTTCTTTCTAGTGACCTTCGTTTGGTAGAAAAATGCAAAGGTACAAGACAGCTTTTCCTTGCCAATATCTCTCTTTTGCAAAGAGCTGCGCATTGGAAAATTCAGGGCTATGTCGTGTAGATGATGGCCTAACAGGAGGCTTTAAAATATTCTTTCTAGTGTCCTTCGTTTGGGAGAAAAATGCAATGGTACAAGACAGCTTTTCCTTGCCAATATCTCTCTTTTGCAAAGAGCTGCGCATTGGAAAATTCAGGGCTATGTCGTGTAGATGATGGCCTAACAGGAGGCTTTAAAATTTTCTTTCTAGTGACCTTCGTTTGGGAGAAAAATGCAAAGGTACAAGACAGCTTTTCCTTGCCAATATCTCTCTTTTGCAAAGAGCTGCGCATTGGAAAATTCAGGGCTATGTCGTGTAGATGATGGCCTAACAGTAGGCTTTAAAATTTTCTTTCTAGTGTCCTTCGTTTGGGAGAAAAATGCAAAGGTACAAGACAGCTTTTCCTTGCCAATATCTCTCTTTTGCAAAGAGCTGCGCATTGGAAAATTCAGGGCTATGTCGTGTAGATGATGGCCTAACAGGAGGCTTTAAAATGTTCTTTCTAGTGTCCTTCGTTTGGGAGAAAAATGCAATGGCACAAGACAGCTTTTCCTTGCCAATATCTCTCTTTTGCAAAGAGCTGCGCATTGGAAAATTCAGGGCTATGTCGTGTAGATGATGGCCTAACAGGAGGCTTTAAAATTTTCTTTCTAGTGTCCTTCGTTTGGGAGAAAAATGCAATGGTACAAGACAGCTTTTCCTTGCCAATATCTCTCTTTTGCAAAGAGCTGCGCATTGGAAAATTCAGGGCTATGTCGTGTAGATGATGGCCTAAAAGGAGGCTTTAAAATTTTCTTTCTAGTGTCCTTCGTTTGGGAGAAAAATGCAATGGTACAAGACAGCTTTTCCTTGCCAATATCTCTCTTTTGCAAAGAGCTGCGCATTGGAAAATTCAGGGCTATGTCGTGTAGATGATGGCCTAACAGGAGGCTTTAAAATTTTCTTTCTAGTGTCCTTCGTTTGGGAGAAAAATGCAAAGGTACAAGACAGCTTTTCCTTGCCAATATCTCTCTTTTGCAAAGAGCTGCGCATTGGAAAATTCAGGGCTATGTCGTGTAGATGATGGCCTAACAGGAGGCTTTAAAATTTTCTTTCTAGTGTCCTTCGTTTGGGAGAAAAATGCAATGGTACAAGACAGCTTTTCCTTGCCAATATCTCTCTTTTGCAAAGAGCTGCGCATTGGAAAATTCAGGGCTATGTCGTGTAGATGATGGCCTAACAGGAGGCTTTAAAATTTTCTTTCTAGTGACCTTCGTTTGGGAGAAAAATGCAAAGGTACAAGACAGCTTTTCCTTGCCAATATCTCTCTTTTGCAAAGAGCTGCGCATTGGAAAATTCAGGGCTATGTCGTGTAGATGATGGCCTAACAGGAGGCTTTAAAATTTTCGTTCTAGTGCCCTTCGTTTGGGAGAAAAATGCAATGGTACAAGACAGCTTTTCCTTGCTAATATCTCTCTTTTGCAAAGAGCTGCGCATTGGAAAATTCAGGGCTATGTCGTGTAGATGATGGCCTAACAGGAGGCTTTAAAATTTTCTTTCTAGTGCCCTTCGTTTGGGAGAAAAATGCAATGGTACAAGACAGCTTTTCCTTGCCAATATCTCTCTTTTGCAAAGAGCTGCGCATTGGAAAATTCAGGGCTATGTCGTGTAGATGATGGCCTAACAGGAGGCTTTAAAATTTTCTTTCTAGTGTCCTTCGTTTGGGAGAAAAATGCAAAGGTACAAGACAGCTTTTCCTTGCCAATATCTCTCTTTTGCAAAGAGCTACGCATTGGAAAATTCAGGGCTATGTCGTGTAGATGATGGCCTAACAGGAGGCTTTAAAATTTTCTTTCTAGTGACCTTCGTTTGGTAGAAAAATGCAAAGGTACAAGACAGCTTTTCCTTGCCAATATCTCTCTTTTGCAAAGAGCTGCGCATTGGAAAATTCAGGGCTATGTCGTGTAGATGATGGCCTAACAGGAGGCTTTAAAATTTTCTTTCTAGTGACCTTCGTTTGGGAGAAAAATGCAAAGGTACAAGACAGCTTTTCCTTGCCAATATCTCTCTTTTGCAAAGAGCTGCGCATTGGAAAATTCAGGGCTATGTCGTGTAGATGATGGCCTAACAGGAGGCTTTAAAATGTTCTTTCTAGTGTCCTTCGTTTGGGAGAAAAATGCAATGGAACAAGACAGCTTTTCCTTGCCAATATCTCTCTTTTGCAAAGAGCTGCGCATTGGAAAATTCAGGGTTATGTCGTGTAGATGATGGCCTAACAGGAGGCTTTAAAATTTTCTTTCTAGTGTCCTTCGTTTGGGAGAAAAATGCAAAGGTACAAGACAGCTTTTCCTTGCCAATATCTCTCTTTTGCAAAGAGCTGCGCATTGGAAAATTCAGGGCTATAACGTGTAGATGAAGCACTAACAGGAGGCTTTAAAATTTTCATTCTAGTGTCCTTCGTTTGGGAGAAAAATGCAAAGGTACAATACAGCTTTTCCTTGCCAATATCTCTCTTTTGCAAAGAGCTAGGCATTGGAAAATTCAGGGCTATACCGTGTAGATGAAGCACTAACAGGAGGCTTTTAAATTTTCATTCTAGTGTCCTTCGTTTGGTAGAAAAATGCAAAGGTACAATACAGCTTTTCCTTGCCGATATCTCTCTTTTGCAAAGAGCTAGGCATTGGAAAATTCAGGGCTATAACGTGTAGATGAAGCACTAACAGGAGGCTTTAAAATATTCATTCTAGTGTCTTTCGTTTGGGAGAAAAATGCAAAAGTACAATGCAGCTTTTCCTTGCCGATATCTCTCTTTTGCAAAGAGATAGGCATTGGAAAATGCAGGGCTATAACGTGTAGATGAAGCACTAACAGTAGGCTTTAAAATTTTCATTCTAGTGTCTTTCGTTTGGGAGAAAAATGCAAAGGTACAATACAGCATTTCCTTGCCGATATCTCTCTTTTGCAAAGAGATAGGCATTGGAAAATTCAGGGCTATTACGTGTAGATGAAGCACTAAAAGGAGGCTTTAAAATTTTCATTCTAGTGTCTTTCGTTTGGGAAAAAAATGCAAAAGTACAATGCAGCTTTTCCTTGCCGATATCTCTCTTTTGCAATGAGATAGGCATTGGAAAATTCAGGGCTATAACGTGTAGATGAAGCACTAACAGTAGGCTTTAAAATTTTCATTCTAGTGTCTTTAGTTTGGGAGAAAAATGCAAAGGTACAATACAGCTTTTCCTTGCCAATATCTCTCTTTTGCAAAGAGCTAGGCATTGGAAAATTCAGGGCTATAACGTGTAGATGAAGCACTAACAGGAGGCTTTAAAATTTTCATTCTAGTGTCTTTCGTTTGGGAGAAAAATGCAAAGGTACAATACAGTTTTTCCTTGCCGATATCTCTCTTTTGCAAAGAGATAGGCATTGGAAAATTCAGGGCTATAACGTGTAGATGAAGCACTAACAGGAGGCTTTAAAATTTTCATTCTAGTGTCTTTCGTTTGGGAGAAAAATGCAAAGGTACAATACAGCATTTCGTTGCCGATATCTCTCTTTTGCAAAGAGATAGGCATTGGAAAATTCAGGGCTATAACGTGTAGATGAAGCACTAACAGTAGGCTTTAAAATTTTCATTCTAGTGTCTTTAGTTTGGGAGAAAAATGCAAAGGTACAATACAGCTTTTCCTTGCCAATATCTCTCTTTTGCAAAGAGCTAGGCATTGGAAAATTCAGGGCTATAACGTGTAGATGAAGCACTAACAGGAGGCTTTAAAATTTTCATTCTAGTGTCTTTCGTTTGGGAGAAAAATGCAAAGGTACAATACAGTTTTTCCTTGCCGATATCTCTCTTTTGCAAAGAGATAGGCATTGGAAAATTCAGGGCTATAACGTGTAGATGAAGCACTAACAGGAGGCTTTAAAATTTTCATTCTAGTGTCTTTCGTTTGGGAGAAAAATGCAAAGGTACAATACAGCATTTCGTTGCCGATATCTCTCTTTTGCAAAGAGATAGGCATTGGAAAATTCAGGGCTATAACGTGTAGATGAAGCACTAACAGTAGGCTTTAAAATTTTCATTCTAGTGTCTTTAGTTTGGGAGAAAAATGCAAAGGTACAATACAGCTTTTCCTTGCCAATATCTCTCTTTTGCAAAGAGCTAGGCATTGGAAAATTCAGGGCTATAACGTGTAGATGAAGCACTAACAGGAGGCTTTAAAATTTTCATTCTAGTGTCTTTCGTTTGGGAGAAAAATGCAAAGGTACAATACAGTTTTTCCTTGCCGATATCTCTCTTTTGCAAAGAGATAGGCATTGGAAAATTCAGGGCTATAACGTGTAGATGAAGCACTAACAGGAGGCTTTAAAATTTTCATTCTAGTGTCCTTCGTTTGGGAGAAAAATGCAAAGGTACAATACAGTTTTTCCTTGCCAATATCTCTCTTTTGCAAAGAGCTAGGCATTGGAAAATTCAGGGCTATACCGTGTAGATGAAGCACTAAACAGGAGGCTTTTAAATTTTCATTCTAGTGTCCTTCGTTTGGGAGAAAAATGCAAAGGTACAATACAGCTTTTCCTTGCCGATATCTCTCTTTTGCAAAGAGATAGGCATTGGAAAATTCAGGGCTATAACGTGTAGTTGAAGCACTAACAAGAGGCTTTAAAATTTTCATTCTAGTGTCTTTCGTTTGGGAGAAAAATGCAAAGGTACAATACAGTTTTTCCTTGCCGATATCTCTCTTTTGCAAAGAGATAGGCATTGGAAAATGCAGGACTATAACGTGTAGATGAAGCACTAACAGTAGGCTTTAAAATTTTCATTCTAGTGTCTTTCGTTTGGGAGAAAAATGCAAAGGTACAATACAGCATTTCCTTGCCGATATCTCTCTTTTGCAAAGAGATAGGCATAGGAAAATTCAGGGCTATTACGTGTAGATGAAGCACTAAAAGGAGGCTTTAAAATTTTCATTCTAGTGTCTTTCATTTGGGAGAAAAATGCAAAAGTACAATGCAGCTTTTCCTTGCCGATATCTCTCTTTTGCAAAGAGCTACGCATTGGAAAATTCAGGGCTATGTCGTGTAGATGATGGCCTAACAGGAGGCTTTAAAATTTTCTTTCTAGTGTCCTTCGTTTGGGAGAAAAATGCAATGGTACAAGACAGCTTTTCCTTGCCAATATCTCTCTTTTGCAAAGAGCTGCGCATTGGAAAATTCAGGGCTATGTCGTGTAGATGATGGCCTAACAGGAGGCTTTAAAATTTTCTTTCTAGTGTCCTTCGTTTGGGAGAAAAATGCAAAGGTACAAGACAGCTTTTCCTTGCCAATATCTCTCTTTTGCAAAGAGCTACGCATTGGAAAATTCAGGGCTATGTCGTGTAGATGATGGCCTAACAGGAGGCTTTAAAATTTTCTTTCTAGTGTCCTTCGTTTGGGAGAAAAATGCAAAGGTACAAGACAGCTTTTCCTTGCCAATATCTCTCTTTTGCAAAGAGCTGCGCATTGGAAAATTCAGGGCTATGTCGTGTAGATGATGGCCTAACAGGAGGCTTTAAAATTTTCTTTCTAGTGTCCTTCGTTTGGGAGAAAAATGCAAAGGTACAAGACAGCTTTTCCTTGCCAATATCTCTCTTTTGCAAAGAGCTGCGCATTGGAAAATGCAGGGCTATAACGTGTAGATGAAGCACTAACAGGAGGCTTTAAAATTTTCATTCTAGTGTCTTTCGTTTGGGAGAAAAATGCAAAGGTACAATACAGTTTTTCCTTGCCGATATCTCTCTTTTGCAAAGAGATAGGCATTGGAAAATTCAGGGCTATAACGTGTAGATGAAGCACTAACAGGAGGCTTTAAAATTTTCATTCTAGTGACCTTCGTTTGGGAGAAAAATGCAAAGGTACAATACAGCTTTTCCTTGCCAATATCTCTCTTTTGCAAAGAGCTAGGCATTGGAAAATTCAGGGCTATACCGTGTAGATGAAGCACTAAACAGGAGGCTTTTAAATTTTCATTCTAGTGTCCTTCGTTTGGGAGAAAAATGCAAAGGTACAATACAGCTTTTCCTTGCCGATATCTCTCTTTTGCAAAGAGATAGGCATTGGAAAATTCAGGGCTATTACGTGTAGATGAAACACTAAAAGGAGGCTTTAAAATTTTCATTCTAGTGTCTTTCGTTTGGGAGAAAAATGCAAAAGTACAATGCAGCTTTTCCTTGCCGATATCTCTCTTTTGCAAAGAGATAGGCATTGGAAAATGCAGGGCTATAACGTGTAGATGAAGCACTAACAGGAGGCTTTAAAATTTTCATTCTAGTGTCTTTCGTTTGGGAGAAAAATGCAAAGGTACAATACAGCATTTCGTTGCCGATATCTCTCTTTTGCAAAGAGATAGGCATTGGAAAATTCAGGGCTATAACGTGTAGATGAAGCACTAACAGGAGGCTTTAAAATTTTCATTCTAGTGTCTTTCGTTTGGGAGAAAAATGCAAAGGTACAATACAGTTTTTCCTTGCCGATATCTCTCTTTTGCAAAGAGATAGGCATTGGAAAATTCAGGGCTATAACGTGTAGATGAAGAACTAACAGGAGGCTTTAAAATTTTCATTCTAGTGTCCTTCGTTTGGGAGAAAAATGCAAAGGTACAATACAGCTTTTCCTTGCCAATATCTCTCTTTTGCAAAGAGCTAGGCATTGGAAAATTCAGGGCTATACCGTGTAGATGAAGCACTAAACAGGAGGCTTTTAAATTTTCATTCTAGTGTCCTTCGTTTGGGAGAAAAATGCAAAGGTACAATACAGCTTTTCCTTGCCGATATCTCTCTTTTGCAAAGAGATAGGCATTGGAAAATTCAGGGCTATTACGTGTAGATGAAGCACTAACAGGAGGCTTTAAAATTTTCATTCTAGTGTCTTTCGTTTGGGAGAAAAATGCAAAAGTACAATGCAGCTTTTCCTTGCCGATATCTCTCTTTTGCAAAGAGATAGGCATTGGAAAATGCAGGGCTATAACGGGTAGATGAAGCACTAACAGGAGGCTTTAAAATTTTCATTCTAGTGTCTTTCGTTTGGGAGAAAAATGCAAAGGTACAATACAGCATTTCGTTGCCGATATCTCTCTTTTGCAAAGAGATAGGCATTGGAAAATTCAGGGCTATAACGTGTAGATGAAGCACTAACAGGAGGCTTTAAAATTTTCATTCTAGTGTCTTTCGTTTGGGAGAAAAATGCAAAGGTACAATACAGTTTTTCCTTGCCGATATCTCTCTTTTGCAAAGAGATAGACATTGGAAAATTCAGGGCTATAACGTGTAGATGAAGCACTAACAGGAGGCTTTAAAATTTTCATTCTAGTGTCCTTCGTTTGGGAGAAAAATGCAAAGGTACAATACAGCTTTTCCTTGCCAATATCTCTCTTTTGCAAAGAGCTAGGCATTGGAAAATTCAGGGCTATACCGTGTAGATGAAGCACTAAACAGGAGGCTTTTAAATTTTCATTCTAGTGTCCTTCGTTTGGGAGAAAAATGCAAAGGTACAATACAGCTTTTCCTTGCCGATATCTCTCTTTTGCAAAGAGATAGGCATTGGAAAATTCAGGGCTATTACGTGTAGATGAAGCACTAAAAGGAGGCTTTAAAATTTTCATTCTAGTGTCTTTCGTTTGGGAGAAAAATGCAAAAGTACAATGCAGCTTTTCCTTGCCGATATCTCTCTTTTGCAAAGAGATAGGCATTGGAAAATGCAGGGCTATAACGGGTAGATGAAGCACTAACAGGAGGCTTTAAAATTTTCATTCTAGTGTCTTTCGTTTGGGAGAAAAATGCAAAGGTACAATACAGCATTTCGTTGCCGATATCTCTCTTTTGCAAAGAGATAGGCATTGGAAAATTCAGGGCTATAACGTGTAGATGAAGCACTAACAGTAGGCTTTAAAATTTTCATTCTAGTGTCTTTAGTTTGGGAGAAAAATGCAAAGGTACAATACAGCTTTTCCTTGCCAATATCTCTCTTTTGCAAAGAGCTAGGCATTGGAAAATTCAGGGCTATAACGTGTAGATGAAGCACTAACAGGAGGCTTTAAAATTTTCATTCTAGTGTCTTTCGTTTGGGAGAAAAATGCAAAGGTACAATACAGTTTTTCCTTGCCGATATCTCTCTTTTGCAAAGAGATAGACATTGGAAAATTCAGGGCTATAACGTGTAGATGAAGCACTAACAGGAGGCTTTAAAATTTTCATTCTAGTGTCCTTCGTTTGGGAGAAAAATGCAAAGGTACAATACAGCTTTTCCTTGCCAATATCTCTCTTTTGCAAAGAGCTAGGCATTGGAAAATTCAGGGCTATACCGTGTAGATGAAGCACTAAACAGGAGGCTTTTAAATTTTCATTCTAGTGTCCTTCGTTTGGGAGAAAAATGCAAAGGTACAATACAGCTTTTCCTTGCCGATATCTCTCTTTTGCAAAGAGATAGGCATTGGAAAATTCAGGGCTATAACGTGTAGTTGAAGCACTAACAGGAGGCTTTAAAATTTTCATTCTAGTGTCTTTCGTTTGGGAGAAAAATGCAAAGGTACAATACAGTTTTTCCTTGCCGATATCTCTCTTTTGCAAAGAGATAGGCATTGGAAAATTCAGGGCTATAACGTGTAGATGAAGCACTAACAGGAGGCTTTAAAATTTTCATTCTAGTGTCTTTCGTTTGGGAGAAAAATGCAAAGGTACAATACAGCTTTTCCTTGCCAATATCTCTCTTTTGCAAAGAGCTAGGCATTGGAAAATTCAGGGCTATAACGTGTAGATGAAGCACTAACAGGAGGCTTTAAAATTTTCATTCTAGTGTCTTTCGTTTGGGAGAAAAATGCAAAAGTACAATGAAGCTTTTCCTTGCCGATATCTCTCTTTTGCAAAGAGATAGGCATTGGAAAATGTAGGGCTATAACGTGTAGATGAAGCACTAACAGTAGGCTTTAAAATTTTCATTCTAGTGTCTTTCGTTTGGGAGAAAAATGCAAAGGTACAATACAGCATTTCCTTGCCGATATCTCTCTTTTGCAAAGAGATAGGCATAGGAAAATTCAGGGCTATTACGTGTAGATGAAGCACTAAAAGGAGGCTTTAAAATTTTCATTCTAGTGTCTTTCATTTGGGAGAAAAATGCAAAAGTAAAATGCAGCTTTTCCTTGCCGATATCTCTCTTTTGCAAAGAGATAGGCATTGGAAAATGCAGGGCTATAACGTGTAGATGAAGCACTAACAGGAGGATTTAAAATTTTCATTCTAGTGTCTTTCGTTTGGGAGAAAAATGCAAAGGTACAATACAGCATTTCCTTGCCGATATCTCTCTTTTGCAAAGAGATAGGCATTGGAAAATTCAGGGCTATAACGTGTAGATGAAGCACTAACAGGAGGCTTTAAAATTTTCATTCTAGTGTCCTTCGTTTGGGAGAAAAATGCAATGGTACAAGACAGCTTTTCCTTGCCAATATCTCTCTTTTGCAAAGTGCTGCGCATTTGAAAATTCAGGGCTATGTCGTGTAGATGATGGCCTAACAGGAGGCTTTAAAATTTTCTTTCTAGTGTCCTTCGTTTGGGAGAAAAATGCAAAGGTACAAGACAGCTTTTCCTTGCCAATATCTCTCTTTTGCAAAGAGCTGCGCATTGGAAAATTCAGGGCTATGTCGTGTAGATGATGGCCTAACAGGAGGCTTTAAAATTTTCTTTCTAGTGTCCTTCGTTTGGGAGAAAAATGCAAAGGTACAAGACAGCTTTTCCTTGCCAATATCTCTCTTTTGCAAAGAGCTGCGCATTGGAAAATGCAGGGCTATAACGTGTAGATGAAGCACTAACAGGAGGCTTTAAAATTTTCATTCTAGTGTCTTTCGTTTGGGAGAAAAATGCAAAGGTACAATACAGTTTTTCCTTGCCGATATCTCTCTTTTGCAAAGAGATAGGCATTGGAAAATTCAGGGCTATAACGTGTAGATGAAGCACTAACAGGAGGCTTTAAAATTTTCATTCTAGTGACCTTCGTTTGGGAGAAAAATGCAAAGGTACAATACAGCTTTTCCTTGCCAATATCTCTCTTTTGCAAAGAGCTAGGCATTGGAAAATTCAGGGCTATACCGTGTAGATGAAGCACTAAACAGGAGGCTTTTAAATTTTCATTCTAGTGTCCTTCGTTTGGGAGAAAAATGCAAAGGTACAATACAGCTTTTCCTTGCCGATATCTCTCTTTTGCAAAGAGATAGGCATTGGAAAATTCAGGGCTATTACGTGTAGATGAAACACTAAAAGGAGGCTTTAAAATTTTCATTCTAGTGTCTTTCGTTTGGGAGAAAAATGCAAAAGTACAATGCAGCTTTTCCTTGCCGATATCTCTCTTTTGCAAAGAGATAGGCATTGGAAAATGCAGGGCTATAACGTGTAGATGAAGCACTAACAGGAGGCTTTAAAATTTTCATTCTAGTGTCTTTCGTTTGGGAGAAAAATGCAAAGGTACAATACAGCATTTCGTTGCCGATATCTCTCTTTTGCAAAGAGATAGGCATTGGAAAATTCAGGGCTATAACGTGTAGATGAAGCACTAACAGGAGGCTTTAAAATTTTCATTCTAGTGTCTTTCGTTTGGGAGAAAAAT
This sequence comes from Pseudophryne corroboree, assembly GCF_028390025.1. Classification (NCBI taxonomy): domain Eukaryota; kingdom Metazoa; phylum Chordata; class Amphibia; order Anura; family Myobatrachidae; genus Pseudophryne; species Pseudophryne corroboree. The sequence continues at coordinate 96,008 of NW_026970494.1, read as the reverse complement.
GCAAAGGTACAATACAGTTTTTCCTTGCCGATATCTCTCTTTTGCAAAGAGATAGGCATTGGAAAATTCAGGGCTATAACGTGTAGATGAAGAACTAACAGGAGGCTTTAAAATTTTCATTCTAGTGTCCTTCGTTTGGGAGAAAAATGCAAAGGTACAATACAGCTTTTCCTTGCCAATATCTCTCTTTTGCAAAGAGCTAGGCATTGGAAAATTCAGGGCTATACCGTGTAGATGAAGCACTAAACAGGAGGCTTTTAAATTTTCATTCTAGTGTCCTTCGTTTGGGAGAAAAATGCAAAGGTACAATACAGCTTTTCCTTGCCGATATCTCTCTTTTGCAAAGAGATAGGCATTGGAAAATTCAGGGCTATTACGTGTAGATGAAGCACTAACAGGAGGCTTTAAAATTTTCATTCTAGTGTCTTTCGTTTGGGAGAAAAATGCAAAAGTACAATGCAGCTTTTCCTTGCCGATATCTCTCTTTTGCAAAGAGATAGGCATTGGAAAATGCAGGGCTATAACGGGTAGATGAAGCACTAACAGGAGGCTTTAAAATTTTCATTCTAGTGTCTTTCGTTTGGGAGAAAAATGCAAAGGTACAATACAGCATTTCGTTGCCGATATCTCTCTTTTGCAAAGAGATAGGCATTGGAAAATTCAGGGCTATAACGTGTAGATGAAGCACTAACAGGAGGCTTTAAAATTTTCATTCTAGTGTCTTTCGTTTGGGAGAAAAATGCAAAGGTACAATACAGTTTTTCCTTGCCGATATCTCTCTTTTGCAAAGAGATAGACATTGGAAAATTCAGGGCTATAACGTGTAGATGAAGCACTAACAGGAGGCTTTAAAATTTTCATTCTAGTGTCCTTCGTTTGGGAGAAAAATGCAAAGGTACAATACAGCTTTTCCTTGCCAATATCTCTCTTTTGCAAAGAGCTAGGCATTGGAAAATTCAGGGCTATACCGTGTAGATGAAGCACTAAACAGGAGGCTTTTAAATTTTCATTCTAGTGTCCTTCGTTTGGGAGAAAAATGCAAAGGTACAATACAGCTTTTCCTTGCCGATATCTCTCTTTTGCAAAGAGATAGGCATTGGAAAATTCAGGGCTATTACGTGTAGATGAAGCACTAAAAGGAGGCTTTAAAATTTTCATTCTAGTGTCTTTCGTTTGGGAGAAAAATGCAAAAGTACAATGCAGCTTTTCCTTGCCGATATCTCTCTTTTGCAAAGAGATAGGCATTGGAAAATGCAGGGCTATAACGGGTAGATGAAGCACTAACAGGAGGCTTTAAAATTTTCATTCTAGTGTCTTTCGTTTGGGAGAAAAATGCAAAGGTACAATACAGCATTTCGTTGCCGATATCTCTCTTTTGCAAAGAGATAGGCATTGGAAAATTCAGGGCTATAACGTGTAGATGAAGCACTAACAGTAGGCTTTAAAATTTTCATTCTAGTGTCTTTAGTTTGGGAGAAAAATGCAAAGGTACAATACAGCTTTTCCTTGCCAATATCTCTCTTTTGCAAAGAGCTAGGCATTGGAAAATTCAGGGCTATAACGTGTAGATGAAGCACTAACAGGAGGCTTTAAAATTTTCATTCTAGTGTCTTTCGTTTGGGAGAAAAATGCAAAGGTACAATACAGTTTTTCCTTGCCGATATCTCTCTTTTGCAAAGAGATAGACATTGGAAAATTCAGGGCTATAACGTGTAGATGAAGCACTAACAGGAGGCTTTAAAATTTTCATTCTAGTGTCCTTCGTTTGGGAGAAAAATGCAAAGGTACAATACAGCTTTTCCTTGCCAATATCTCTCTTTTGCAAAGAGCTAGGCATTGGAAAATTCAGGGCTATACCGTGTAGATGAAGCACTAAACAGGAGGCTTTTAAATTTTCATTCTAGTGTCCTTCGTTTGGGAGAAAAATGCAAAGGTACAATACAGCTTTTCCTTGCCGATATCTCTCTTTTGCAAAGAGATAGGCATTGGAAAATTCAGGGCTATAACGTGTAGTTGAAGCACTAACAGGAGGCTTTAAAATTTTCATTCTAGTGTCTTTCGTTTGGGAGAAAAATGCAAAGGTACAATACAGTTTTTCCTTGCCGATATCTCTCTTTTGCAAAGAGATAGGCATTGGAAAATTCAGGGCTATAACGTGTAGATGAAGCACTAACAGGAGGCTTTAAAATTTTCATTCTAGTGTCTTTCGTTTGGGAGAAAAATGCAAAGGTACAATACAGCTTTTCCTTGCCAATATCTCTCTTTTGCAAAGAGCTAGGCATTGGAAAATTCAGGGCTATAACGTGTAGATGAAGCACTAACAGGAGGCTTTAAAATTTTCATTCTAGTGTCTTTCGTTTGGGAGAAAAATGCAAAAGTACAATGAAGCTTTTCCTTGCCGATATCTCTCTTTTGCAAAGAGATAGGCATTGGAAAATGTAGGGCTATAACGTGTAGATGAAGCACTAACAGTAGGCTTTAAAATTTTCATTCTAGTGTCTTTCGTTTGGGAGAAAAATGCAAAGGTACAATACAGCATTTCCTTGCCGATATCTCTCTTTTGCAAAGAGATAGGCATAGGAAAATTCAGGGCTATTACGTGTAGATGAAGCACTAAAAGGAGGCTTTAAAATTTTCATTCTAGTGTCTTTCATTTGGGAGAAAAATGCAAAAGTAAAATGCAGCTTTTCCTTGCCGATATCTCTCTTTTGCAAAGAGATAGGCATTGGAAAATGCAGGGCTATAACGTGTAGATGAAGCACTAACAGGAGGATTTAAAATTTTCATTCTAGTGTCTTTCGTTTGGGAGAAAAATGCAAAGGTACAATACAGCATTTCCTTGCCGATATCTCTCTTTTGCAAAGAGATAGGCATTGGAAAATTCAGGGCTATAACGTGTAGATGAAGCACTAACAGGAGGCTTTAAAATTTTCATTCTAGTGTCCTTCGTTTGGGAGAAAAATGCAATGGTACAAGACAGCTTTTCCTTGCCAATATCTCTCTTTTGCAAAGTGCTGCGCATTTGAAAATTCAGGGCTATGTCGTGTAGATGATGGCCTAACAGGAGGCTTTAAAATTTTCTTTCTAGTGTCCTTCGTTTGGGAGAAAAATGCAAAGGTACAAGACAGCTTTTCCTTGCCAATATCTCTCTTTTGCAAAGAGCTACGCATTGGAAAATTCAGGGATATGTCGTATAGATGATGGCCTAACAGGAGGCTTTAAAATTTTCTTTCTAGTGTCCTTCGTTTGGGAGAAAAATGCAATGGTACAAGACAGCTTTTCCTTGCCAATATCTCTCTTTTGCAAAGAGCTGCGCATTGGAAAATTCAGGGCTATGTCGTGTAGACGATGGCCTAACAGGAGGCTTTAAAATTTTCTTTCTAGTGTCCTTCGTTTGGGAGAAAAATGCAAAGGTACAAGACAGCTTTTCCTTGCCAATATCTCTCTTTTGCAAAGAGCTGCGCATTGGAAAATTCAGGGCTATGTCGTGTAGATGATGGCCTAACAGGAGGCTTTAAAATTTTCTTTCTAGTGTCCTTCGTTTGGGAGAAAAATGCAAAGGTACAAGACAGCTTTTCCTTGCCAATATCTCTATTTTGCAAAGAGCTACTCATTGGAAAATTCAGGGCTATGTCGTGTAGATGATGGCCTAACAGGAGGCTTTAAAATTTTCTTTCTAGTGACCTTCGTTTGGGAGAAAAATGCAAAGGTACAATACAGCTTTTCCTTGCCAATATCTCTCTTTTGCAAAGAGCTAGGCATTGGAAAATTCAGGGCTATACCGTGTAGATGAAGCACTAAACAGGAGGCTTTTAAATTTTCATTCTAGTGTCCTTCGTTTGGGAGAAAAATGCAAAGGTACAATACAGCTTTTCCTTGCCGATATCTCTCTTTTGCAAAGAGATAGGCATTGGAAAATTCAGGGCTATTACGTGTAGATGAAACACTAAAAGGAGGCTTTAAAATTTTCATTCTAGTGTCTTTCGTTTGGGAGAAAAATGCAAAAGTACAATGCAGCTTTTCCTTGCCGATATCTCTCTTTTGCAAAGAGATAGGCATTGGAAAATGCAGGGCTATAACGTGTAGATGAAGCACTAACAGGAGGCTTTAAAATTTTCATTCTAGTGTCTTTCGTTTGGGAGAAAAATGCAAAGGTACAATACAGCATTTCGTTGCCGATATCTCTCTTTTGCAAAGAGATAGGCATTGGAAAATTCAGGGCTATAACGTGTAGATGAAGCACTAACAGGAGGCTTTAAAATTTTCATTCTAGTGTCTTTCGTTTGGGAGAAAAATGCAAAGGTACAATACAGTTTTTCCTTGCCGATATCTCTCTTTTGCAAAGAGATAGGCATTGGAAAATTCAGGGCTATAACGTGTAGATGAAGCACTAACAGGAGGCTTTAAAATTTTCATTCTAGTGTCCTTCGTTTGGGAGAAAAATGCAAAGGTACAATACAGCTTTTCCTTGCCAATATCTCTCTTTTGCAAAGAGCTAGGCATTGGAAAATTCAGGGCTATACCGTGTAGATGAAGCACTAAACAGGAGGCTTTTAAATTTTCATTCTAGTGTCCTTCGTTTGGGAGAAAAATGCAAAGGTACAACACAGCTTTTCCTTGCCGATATCTCTCTTTTGCAAAGAGATAGGCATTGGAAAATTCAGGGCTATAACGTGTAGTTGAAGCACTAACAGGAGGCTTTAAAATTTTCATTCTAGTGTCTTTCGTTTGGGAGAAAAATGCAAAGGTACAATACAGTTTTTCCTTGCCGATATCTCTCTTTTGCAAAGAGATAGGCATTGGAAAATTCAGGGCTATAACGTGTAGATGAAGCACTAACAGGAGGCTTTAAAATTTTCATTCTAGTGTCTTTCGTTTGGGAGAAAAATGCAAAGGTACAATACAGCATTTCCTTGCCGATATCTCTCTTTTGCAAAGAGATAGGCATTGGAAAATTCAGGGCTATAACGTGTAGATGAAGCACTAACAGGAGGCTTTAAAATTTTCATTCTAGTGTCCTTCGTTTGGGAGAAAAATGCAATGGTACAAGACAGCTTTTCCTTGCCAATATCTCTCTTTTGCAAAGTGCTGCGCATTTGAAAATTCAGGGCTATGTCGTGTAGATGATGGCCTAACAGGAGGCTTTAAAATTTTCTTTCTAGTGTCCTTCGTTTGGGAGAAAAATGCAAAGGTACAAGACAGCTTTTCCTTGCCAATATCTCTCTTTTGCAAAGTGCTGCGCATTTGAAAATTCAGGGCTATGTCGTGTAGATGATGGCCTAACAGGAGGCTTTAAAATTTTCATTCTAGTGCCCTTCGTTTGGGAGAAAAATGCAATGGTACAAGACAGCTTTTCCTTGCCAATATCTCTCTTTTGCAAAGAGCTGCGCATTGGAAAATTCAGGGCTATGTCGTGTAGACGATGGCCTAACAGGAGGCTTTAAAATTTTCTTTCTAGTGTCCTTCGTTTGGGAGAAAAATGCAAAGGTACAAGACAGCTTTTCCTTGCCAATATCTCTCTTTTGCAAAGAGCTGCGCATTGGAAAATTCAGGGCTATGTCGTGTAGATGATGGCCTAACAGGAGGCTTTAAAATTTTCTTTCTAGTGTCCTTCGTTTGGGAGAAAAATGCAAAGGTACAAGACAGCTTTTCCTTGCCAATATCTCTATTTTGCAAAGAGCTACTCATTGGAAAATTCAGGGCTATGTCGTGTAGATGATGGCCTAACAGGAGGCTTTAAAATTTTCTTTCTAGTGACCTTCGTTTGGGAGAAAAATGCAAAGGTACAATACAGCTTTTCCTTGCCAATATCTCTCTTTTGCAAAGAGCTAGGCATTGGAAAATTCAGGGCTATACCGTGTAGATGAAGCACTAAACAGGAGGCTTTTAAATTTTCATTCTAGTGTCCTTCGTTTGGGAGAAAAATGCAAAGGTACAATACAGCTTTTCCTTGCCGATATCTCTCTTTTGCAAAGAGATAGGCATTGGAAAATTCAGGGCTATTACGTGTAGATGAAACACTAAAAGGAGGCTTTAAAATTTTCATTCTAGTGTCTTTCGTTTGGGAGAAAAATGCAAAAGTACAATGCAGCTTTTCCTTGCCGATATCTCTCTTTTGCAAAGAGATAGGCATTGGAAAATGCAGGGCTATAACGTGTAGATGAAGCACTAACAGGAGGCTTTAAAATTTTCATTCTAGTGTCTTTCGTTTGGGAGAAAAATGCAAAGGTACAATACAGCATTTCGTTGCCGATATCTCTCTTTTGCAAAGAGATAGGCATTGGAAAATTCAGGGCTATAACGTGTAGATGAAGCACTAACAGGAGGCTTTAAAATTTTCATTCTAGTGTCTTTCGTTTGGGAGAAAAATGCAAAGGTACAATACAGTTTTTCCTTGCCGATATCTCTCTTTTGCAAAGAGATAGGCATTGGAAAATTCAGGGCTATAACGTGTAGATGAAGCACTAACAGGAGGCTTTTAAATTTTCATTCTAGTGTCCTTCGTTTGGGAGAAAAATGCAAAGGTACAATACAGCTTTTCCTTGCCAATATCTCTCTTTTGCAAAGAGCTAGGCATTGGAAAATTCAGGGCTATACCGTGTAGATGAAGCACTAAACAGGAGGCTTTTAAATTTTCATTCTAGTGTCCTTCGTTTGGGAGAAAAATGCAAAGGTACAACACAGCTTTTCCTTGCCGATATCTCTCTTTTGCAAAGAGATAGGCATTGGAAAATTCAGGGCTATAACGTGTAGTTGAAGCACTAACAGGAGGCTTTAAAATTTTCATTCTAGTGTCTTTCGTTTGGGAGAAAAATGCAAAGGTACAATACAGTTTTTCCTTGCCGATATCTCTCTTTTGCAAAGAGATAGGCATTGGAAAATTCAGGGCTATAACGTGTAGATGAAGCACTAACAGGAGGCTTTAAAATTTTCATTCTAGTGTCTTTCGTTTGGGAGAAAAATGCAAAGGTACAATACAGCTTTTCCTTGCCAATATCTCTCTTTTGCAAAGAGCTAGGCATTGGAAAATTCAGGGCTATAACGTGTAGATGAAGCACTAACAGGAGGCTTTAAAATTTTCATTCTAGTGTCTTTCGTTTGGGAGAAAAATGCAAAAGTACAATGAAGCTTTTCCTTGCCGATATCTCTCTTTTGCAAAGAGATAGGCATTGGAAAATGCAGGGCTATAACGTGTAGATGAAGCACTAACAGTAGGCTTTAAAATTTTCATTCTAGTGTCTTTCGTTTGGGAGAAAAATGCAAAGGTACAATACAGCATTTCCTTGCCGATATCTCTCTTTTGCAAAGAGATAGGCATAGGAAAATTCAGGGCTATTACGTTTAGATGAAGCACTAACAGGAGGCTTTAAAATTTTCATTCTAGTGTCCTTCGTTTGGGAGAAAAATGCAATGGTACAAGACAGCTTTTCCTTGCCAATATCTCTCTTTTGCAAAGAGCTGCGCATTTGAAAATTCAGGGCTATGTCGTGTAGATGATGGCCTAACAGGAGGCTTTAAAATTTTCTTTCTAGTGTCCTTCGTTTGGGAGAAAAATGCAAAGGTACAATTCAGCTTTTCCTTGCCAATATCTCTCTTTTGCAAAGAGCTACGGATTGGAAAATTCAGGGCTATGTCGTGTAGATGATGGCCTAACAGGAGGCTTTAAAATTTTCTTTCTAGTGTCCTTCGTTTGGGAGAAACCAATATCTCTCTTTTGCAAAGAGCTACGCATTGGAAAATTCAGGGCTATGTCGTGTAGATGATGGCTTTAAAATTTTCTTTCTAGTGTCCTTCGTTTGGGAGAAAAATGCAAAGGTACAATTCAGCTTTTCCTTGCCAATATCTCTCTTTTGCAAAGAGCTACGGATTGGAAAATTCAGGGCTATGTCGTGTAGATGATGGCCTAACAGGAGGCTTTAAAATTTTCTTTCTAGTGTCCTTCGTTTGGGAGAAACCAATATCTCTCTTTTGCAAAGAGCTACGCATTGGAAAATTCAGGGCTATGTCGTGTAGATGATGGCCTAACAGGAGGCTTTAAAATTTTCTTTCTAGTGTCCTTCGTTTGGGAGAAAAATGCAAAGGTACAAGACAGCTTTTCCTTGCCAATATCTCTCTTTTGCAAAGAGCTGCGCATTGGAAAATTCAGGGCTATGTCGTGTAGATGCTGGCCTAACAGGAGGCTTTAAAATTTTCTTTCTAGTGTCCTTCGTTTGGGAGAAAAATGCAAAGGTACAAGACAGCTTTTCCTTGCCAATATCTCTATTTTGCAAAGAGCTAAGCATTGGAAAATTCAGGGCTATGTCGTGTAGATGATGGCCTAACAGGAGGCTTTAAAATTTTCTTTCTAGTGACCTTCGTTTGGGAGAAAAATGCAAAGGTACAAGACAGCTTTTCCTTGCCAATATCTCTCTTTTGCAAAGAGCTGCGCATTGGAAAATTCAGGGCTATGTCGTGTAGATGATGGCCTAACAGGAGGCTTTAAAATGTTCTTTCTAGTGTCCTTCGTTTGGGAGAAAAATGCAATGGTACAAGACAGCTTTTCCTTGCCAATATCTCTCTTTTGCAAAGAGCTGCGCATTGGAAAATTCAGGGCTATGTCGTGTAGATGATGGCCTAACAGGAGGCTTTAAAATTTTCTTTCTAGTGTCCTTCGTTTGGGAGAAAAATGCAAAGGTACAAGACAGCTTTTCCTTGCCAATATCTCTCTTTTGCAAAGAGCTACGCATTGGAAAATTCAGGGCTATGTCGTGTAGATGATGGCCTAACAGGTGGCTTTAAAATTTTCTTTCTAGTGTCCTTCGTTTGGGAGAAAAATGCAATGGTACAAGACAGCTTTTCCTTGCCAATATATCTCTTTTGCAAAGAGCTGCGCATTGGAAAATTCAGGGCTATGTCGTGTAGATGATGGCCTAACAGGAGGCTTTAAAATTTTCTTTCTAGTGTCCTTCGTTTGGGAGAAAAATGCAAAGGTACAAGACAGCTTTTACTTGCCAATATCTCTCTTTTGCAAAGAGCTACGGATTGGAAAATTCAGGGCTATGTCGTGTAGATGATGGCCTAACAGGAGGCTTTAAAATTTTCTTTCTAGTGTCCTTCGTTTGGGAGAAAAATGCAAAGGTACAAGACAGCTTTTCCTTGCCAATATCTCTCTTTTGCAAAGAGCTACGCATTGGAAAATTCAGGGCTATGTCGTGTAGATGATGGCCTAACAGGAGGCTTTAAAATTTTCTTTCTAGTGTCCTTCGTTTGGGAGAAAAATGCAAAGGTACAAGACAGCTTTTCCTTGCCAATATCTCTCTTTTGCAAAGAGCTGCGCATTGGAAAATTCAGGGCTATGTCGTGTAGATGATGGCCTAACAGGAGGCTTTAAAATGTTCTTTCTAGTGTCCTTCGTTTGGGAGAAAAATGCAATGGTACAAGACAGCTTTTCCTTGCCAATATCTCTCTTTTGCAAAGAGCTGCGCATTGGAAAATTCAGGGCTATGTCGTGTAGATGATGGCCTAACAGGAGGCTTTAAAATTTTCTTTCTAGTGTCCTTCGTTTGGGAGAAAAATGCAAAGGTACAAGACAGCTTTTCCTTGCCAATATCTCTCTTTTGCAAAGAGCTACTCATTGGAAAATTCAGGGCTATGTCGTGTAGATGATGGCCTAACAGGAGGCTTTAAAATTTTCTTTCTAGTGACCTTCGTTTGGGAGAAAAATGCAAAGGTACAAGACAGCTTTTCCTTGCCAATATCTCTCTTTTGCAAAGAGCTGCGCATTGGAAAATTCAGGGCTATGTCGTGTAGATGATGGCCTAACAGGAGGCTTTAAAATTTTCTTTCTAGTGTCCTTCGTTTGGGAGAAAAATGCAATGGTACAAGACAGCTTTTCCTTGCCAATATCTCTCTTTTGCAAAGAGCTGCGCATTGGAAAATTCAGGGCTATGTCGTGTAGATTATGGCCTAACAGGAGGCTTTAAAATTTTCTTTCTAGTGACCTTCGTTTGGGAGAAAAATGCAAAGGTACAAGACAGCTTTTCCTTGCCAATATCTCTCTTTTGCAAAGAGCTGCGAATTGGAAAATTCAGGGCTATGTCGTGTAGATGATGGCCTAACAGGAGGCTTTAAAATTTTCATTCTAGTGTCTTTCATTTGGGAGAAAAATGCAAAAGTACAATGCTGCTTTTCCTTGCCGATATCTCTCTTTTGCAAAGAGATAGGCATTGGAAAATGCAGGGCTATAACGTGTAGATGAAGCACTAACAGGAGGCTTTAAAATTTTCATTCTAGTGTCTTTCGTTTGGGAGAAAAATGCAAAGGTACAATACAGCTTTTCCTTGCCGATATCTCTCTTTTGCAAAGAGATAGGCATTGGAAAATTCAGGGCTATAACGTGTAGATGAAGCACTAACAGGAGGCTTTAAAATTTTCATTCTAGTGTCCTTCGTTTGGGAGAAAAATGCAAAGGTACAATACAGCTTTTCCTTGCCAATATATCTCTTTTGCAAAGAGATAGGCATTGGAAAATTCAGGGCTATAACGTGTAGATGAAGCACTAACAGGAGGCTTTAAAATTTTCATTCTAGTGTCTTTCGTTTGGGAGAAAAATGCAAAGGTACAAGACAGCTTTTCCTTGCCAATATCTCTCTTTTGCAAAGAGCTGCGCATTGGAAAATTCAGGGCTATGTCGTGTAGATTATGGCCTAACAGGAGGCTTTAAAATGTTCTTTCTAGTGTCCTTCGTTTGGGAGAAAAATGCAATGGTACAAGACAGCTTTTCCTTGCCAATATCTCTCTTTTGCAAAGAGCTGTGCATTGGAAAATTCAGGGCTATGTCGTGTAGATGATGGCCTAACAGGAGGCTTTAAAATTTTCTTTCTAGTGTCCTTCGTTTGGGAGAAAAATGCAATGGTACAAGACAGCTTTTCCTTGCCAATATCTCTTTTGCAAAGAGCTACTCATTGGAAAATTCAGGGCTATGTCGTGTAGATGATGGCCTAACAGGAGGCTTTAAAATTTTCTTTCTAGTGACCTTCGTTTGGGAGAAAAATGCAAAGGTACAAGACAGCTTTTCCTTGCCAATATCTCTCTTTTGCAAAGAGCTGCGCATTGGAAAATTCAGGGCTATGTCGTGTAGATGATGGCCTAACAGGAGGCTTTAAAATTTTCTTTCTAGTGACCTTCGTTTGGGAGAAAAATGCAAAGGTACAAGACAGCTTTTCCTTGCCAATATCTCTCTTTTGCAAAGAGCTACGCATTGGAAAATTCAGGGCTATGTCGTGTAGATGATGGCCTAACAGGAGGCTTTAAAATTTTCTTTCTAGTGTCCTTCGTTTGGGAGAAAAATGCAAAGGTAAAAGACAGCTTTTCCTTGCCAATATCTCTATTTTGCAAAGAGCTACGCATTGGAAAATTCAGGGCTATGTCGTGTAGATGATGGCCTAACAGGAGGCTTTAAAATTTTCTTTCTAGTGACCTTCGTTTGGGAGAAAAATGCAAAGGTACAAGACAGCTTTTCCTTGCCAATATCTCTCTTTTGCAAAGAGCTGCGCATTGGAAAATTCAGGGCTATGTCGTGTAGATGATGGCCTAACAGGAGGCTTTAAAATGTTCTTTCTAGTGTCCTTCGTTTGGGAGAAAAATGCAATGGTACAAGACAGCTTTTCCTTGCCAATATCTCTCTTTTGCAAAGAGCTGTGCATTGGAAAATTCAGGGCTATGTCGTGTAGATGATGGCCTAACAGGAGGCTTTAAAATTTTCTTTCTAGTGTCCTTCGTTTGGGAGAAAAATGCAATGGTACAAGACAGCTTTTCCTTGCCAATATCTCTTTTGCAAAGAGCTACTCATTGGAAAATTCAGGGCTATGTCGTGTAGATGATGGCCTAACAGGAGGCTTTAAAATTTTCTTTCTAGTGACCTTCGTTTGGGAGAAAAATGCAAAGGTACAAGACAGCTTTTCCTTGCCAATATCTCTCTTTTGCAAAGAGCTGCGCATTGGAAAATTCAGGGCTATGTCGTGTAGATGATGGCCTAACAGGAGGCTTTAAAATTTTCTTTCTAGTGACCTTCGTTTTGGAGAAAAATGCAAAGGTACAAGACAGCTTTTCCTTGCCAATATCTCTCTTTTGCAAAGAGCTACGCATTGGAAAATTCAGGGCTATGTCGTGTAGATGATGGCCTAACAGGAGGCTTTAAAATTTTCTTTCTAGTGTCCTTCGTTTGGGAGAAAAATGCAAAGGTACAAGACAGCTTTTCCTTGCCAATATCTCTATTTTGCAAAGAGCTACGCATTGGAAAATTCAGGGCTATGTCGTGTAGATGATGGCCTAACAGGAGGCTTTAAAATTTTCTTTCTAGTGACCTTCGTTTGGGAGAAAAATGCAAAGGTACAAGACAGCTTTTCCTTGCCAATATCTCTCTTTTGCAAAGAGCTGCGCATTGGAAAATTCAGGGCTATGTCGTGTAGATGATGGCCTAACAGGAGGCTTTAAAATGTTCTTTCTAGTGTCCTTCGTTTGGGAGAAAAATGCAATGGTACAAGACAGCTTTTCCTTGCCAATATCTCTCTTTTGCAAAGAGCTGCGCATTGGAAAATTCAGGGCTATGTCGTGTAGATGATGGCCTAACAGGAGGCTTTAAAATTTTCTTTCTAGTGTCCTTCGTTTGGGAGAAAAATGCAAAGGTACAAGACAGCTTTTCCTTGCCAATATCTCTCTTTTGCAAAGAGCTACGCATTGGAAAATTCAGGGCTATGTCGTGTAGATGATGGCCTAACAGGAGGCTTTAAAATTTTCTTTCTAGTGTCCTTCGTTTGGGAGAAAAATGCAATGGTACAAGACAGCTTTTCCTTGCCAATATCTCTCTTTTGCAAAGAGCTGCGCATTGGAAAATTCAGGGCTATGTCGTGTAGATGATGGCCTAACAGGAGGCTTTAAAATTTTCTTTCTAGTGTCCTTCGTTTGGGAGAAAAATGCAATGGTACAAGACAGCTTTTCCTTGCCAATATCTCTCTTTTGCAAAGAGCTGCGCATTGGAAAATTCAGGGCTATGTCGTGTAGATGATGGCCTAACAGGAGGCTTTAAAATTTTCTTTCTAGTGTCCTTCGTTTGGGAGAAAAATGCAAAGGTACAAGACAGCTTTTCCTTGCCAATATCTCTCTTTTGCAAAGAGCTACTCATTGGAAAATTCAGGGCTATGTCGTGTAGATGATGGCCTAACAGGAGGCTTTAAAATTTTCTTTCTAGTGACCTTCGTTTGGGAGAAAAATGCAAAGGTACAAGACAGCTTTTCTTTGCCAATATCTCTCTTTTGCAAAGAGCTGCGCATTGGAAAATTCAGGGCTATGTCGTGTAGATGATGGCCTAACAGGAGGCTTTAAAATTTTCTTTCTAGTGTCCTTCGTTTGGGAGAAAAATGCAATGGTACAAGACAGCTTTTCCTTGCCAATATCTCTCTTTTGCAAAGAGCTGCGCATTGGAAAATTCAGGGCTATGTCGTGTAGATTATGGCCTAACAGGAGGCATTAAAATTTTCTTTCTAGTGACCTTCGTTTGGGAGAAAAATGCAAAGGTACAAGACAGCTTTTCCTTGCCAATATCTCTCTTTTGCAAAGAGCTGCGAATTGGAAAATTCAGGGCTATGTCGTGTAGATGATGGCCTAACAGGAGGCTTTAAAATTTTCATTCTAGTGTCTTTCGTTTGGGAGAAAAATGCAAAAGTACAATGCTGCTTTTCCTTGCCGATATCTCTCTTTTGCAAAGAGATAGGCATTGGAAAATGCAGGGCTATAACGTGTAGATGAAGCACTAACAGGAGGCTTTAAAATTTTCATTCTAGTGTCTTTCGTTTGGGAGAAAAATGCAAAGGTACAATACAGCTTTTCCTTGCCGATATCTCTCTTTTGCAAAGAGATAGGCATTGGAAAATTCAGGGCTATAACGTGTAGATGAAGCACTAACAGGAGGCTTTAAAATTTTCATTCTAGTGTCCTTCGTTTGGGAGAAAAATGCAAAGGTACAATACAGCTTTTCCTTGCCAATATATCTCTTTTGCAAAGAGATAGGCATTGGAAAATTCAGGGCTATAACGTGTAGATGAAGCACTAACAGGAGGCTTTAAAATTTTCATTCTAGTGTCTTTCGTTTGGGAGAAAAATGCAAAGGTACAAGACAGCTTTTCCTTGCCAATATCTCTCTTTTGCAAAGAGCTGCGCATTGGAAAATTCAGGGCTATGTCGTGTAGATGATGGCCTAACAGGAGGCTTTAAAATGTTCTTTCTAGTGTCCTTCGTTTGGGAGAAAAATGCAATGGTACAAGACAGCTTTTCCTTGCCAATATCTCTCTTTTGCAAAGAGCTGTGCATTGGAAAATTCAGGGCTATGTCGTGTAGATGATGGCCTAACAGGAGGCTTTAAAATTTTGTTTCTAGTGTCCTTCGTTTGGGAGAAAAATGCAATGGTACAAGACAGCTTTTCCTTGCCAATATCTCTTTTGCAAAGAGCTACTCATTGGAAAATTCAGGGCTATGTCGTGTAGATGATGGCCTAACAGGAGGCTTTAAAATTTTCTTTCTAGTGACCTTCGTTTGGGAGAAAAATGCAAAGGTACAAGACAGCTTTTCCTTGCCAATATCTCTCTTTTGCAAAGAGCTGCGCATTGGAAAATTCAGGGCTATGTCGTGTAGATGATGGCCTAACAGGAGGCTTTAAAATTTTCTTTCTAGTGTCCTTCGTTTGGGAGAAAAATGCAATGGTACAAGACAGCTTTTCCTTGCCAATATCTCTCTTTTGCAAAGAGCTGCGCATTGGAAAATTCAGGGCTATGTCGTGTAGATGATGGCCTAACAGGAGGCTTTAAAATTTTCTTTCTAGTGTCCTTCGTTTGGGAGAAAAATGCAAAGGTACAAGACAGCTTTTCCTTGCCAATATCTCTCTTTTGCAAAGAGCTACTCATTGGAAAATTCAGGGCTATGTCGTGTAGATGATGGCCTAACAGGAGGCTTTAAAATTTTCTTTCTAGTGACCTTCGTTTGGGAGAAAAATGCAAAGGTACAAGACAGCTTTTCCTTGCCAATATCTCTCTTTTGCAAAGAGCTGCGCATTGGAAAATTCAGGGCTATGTCGTGTAGATGATGGCCTAACAGGAGGCTTTAAAATTTTCTTTCTAGTGTCCTTCGTTTGGGAGAAAAATGCAATGGTACAAGACAGCTTTTCCTTGCCAATATCTCTCTTTTGCAAAGAGCTGCGCATTGGAAAATTCAGGGCTATGTCGTGTAGATTATGGCCTAACAGGAGGCTTTAAAATTTTCTTTCTAGTGACCTTCGTTTGGGAGAAAAATGCAAAGGTACAAGACAGCTTTTCCTTGCCAATATCTCTCTTTTGCAAAGAGCTGCGAATTGGAAAATTCAGGGCTATGTCGTGTAGATGATGGCCTAACAGGAGGCTTTAAAATTTTCATTCTAGTGTCTTTCGTTTGGGAGAAAAATGCAAAAGTACAATGCTGCTTTTCCTTGCCGATATCTCTCTTTTGCAAAGAGATAGGCATTGGAAAATGCAGGGCTATAACGTGTAGATGAAGCACTAACAGGAGGCTTTAAAATTTTCATTCTAGTGTCTTTCGTTTGGGAGAAAAATGCAAAGGTACAATACAGCTTTTCCTTGCCGATATCTCTCTTTTGCAAAGAGATAGGCATTGGAAAATTCAGGGCTATAACGTGTAGATGAAGCACTAACAGGAGGCTTTAAAATTTTCATTCTAGTGTCCTTCGTTTGGGAGAAAAATGCAAAGGTACAATACAGCTTTTCCTTGCCAATATATCTCTTTTGCAAAGAGATAGGCATTGGAAAATTCAGGGCTATAACGTGTAGATGAAGCACTAACAGGAGGCTTTAAAATTTTCATTCTAGTGTCTTTCGTTTGGGAGAAAAATGCAAAGGTACAAGACAGCTTTTCCTTGCCAATATCTCTCTTTTGCAAAGAGCTGCGCATTGGAAAATTCAGGGCTATGTCGTGTAGATGATGGCCTAACAGGAGGCTTTAAAATGTTCTTTCTAGTGTCCTTCGTTTGGGAGAAAAATGCAATGGTACAAGACAGCTTTCCTTGCCAATATCTCTCTTTTGCAAAGAGCTGTGCATTGGAAAATTCAGGGCTATGTCGTGTAGATGATGGCCTAACAGGAGGCTTTAAAATTTTCTTTCTAGTGTCCTTCGTTTGGGAGAAAAATGCAATGGTACAAGACAGCTTTTCCTTGCCAATATCTCTTTTGCAAAGAGCTACTCATTGGAAAATTCAGGGCTATGTCGTGTAGATGATGGCCTAACAGGAGGCTTTAAAATTTTCTTTCTAGTGACCTTCGTTTGGGAGAAAAATGCAAAGGTACAAGACAGCTTTTCCTTGCCAATATCTCTCTTTTGCAAAGAGCTGCGCATTGGAAAATTCAGGGCTATGTCGTGTAGATGATGGCCTAACAGGAGGCTTTAAAATTTTCTTTCTAGTGACCTTCGTTTGGGAGAAAAATGCAAAGGTACAAGACAGCTTTTCCTTGCCAATATCTCTCTTTTGCAAAGAGCTACGCATTGGAAAATTCAGGGCTATGTCGTGTAGATGATGGCCTAACAGGAGGCTTTAAAATTTTCTTTCTAGTGTCCTTCGTTTGGGAGAAAAATGCAAAGGTACAAGACAGCTTTTCCTTGCCAATATCTCTATTTTGCAAAGAGCTACGCATTGGAAAATTCAGGGCTATGTCGTGTAGATGATGGCCTAACAGGAGGCTTTAAAATTTTCTTTCTAGTGACCTTCGTTTGGGAGAAAAATGCAAAGGTACAAGACAGCTTTTCCTTGCCAATATCTCTCTTTTGCAAAGAGCTGCGCATTGGAAAATTCAGGGCTATGTCGTGTAGATGATGGCCTAACAGGAGGCTTTAAAATGTTCTTTCTAGTGTCCTTCGTTTGGGAGAAAAATGCAATGGTACAAGACAGCTTTTCCTTGCCAATATCTCTCTTTTGCAAAGAGCTGCGCATTGGAAAATTCAGGGCTATGTCGTGTAGATGATGGCCTAACAGGAGGCTTTAAAATTTTCTTTCTAGTGTCCTTCGTTTGGGAGAAAAATGCAAAGGTACAAGACAGCTTTTCCTTGCCAATATCTCTCTTTTGCAAAGAGCTACGCATTGGAAAATTCAGGGCTATGTCGTGTAGATGATGGCCTAACAGGAGGCTTTAAAATTTTCTTTCTAGTGTCCTTCGTTTGGGAGAAAAATGCAATGGTACAAGACAGCTTTTCCTTGCCAATATCTCTCTTTTGCAAAGAGCTGCGCATTGGAAAATTCAGGGCTATGTCGTGTAGATGATGGCCTAACAGGAGGCTTTAAAATTTTCTTTCTAGTGTCCTTCGTTTGGGAGAAAAATGCAAAGGTACAAGACAGCTTTTCCTTGCCAATATCTCTCTTTTGCAAAGAGCTGTGCATTGGAAAATTCAGGGCTATGTCGTGTAGATGATGGCCTAACAGGAGGCTTTAAAATGTTCTTTCTAGTGTCCTTCGTTTGGGAGAAAACTGCAATGGTACATGACAGCTTTTCCTTGCCAATATCTCTCTTTTGCAAAGAGCTGCGCATTGGAAAATTCAGGGCTATGTCGTGTAGATGATGGCCTAACAGGAGGCTTTAAAATTTTCTTTCTAGTGTCCTTCGTTTGGGAGAAAAATGCAAAGGTACAAGACAGCTTTTCCTTGCCAATATCTCTCTTTTGCAAAGAGCTACGCATTGGAAAATTCAGGGCTATGTCGTGTAGATGATGGCCTAACAGGAGGCTTTAAAATTTTCTTTCTAGTGTCCTTCGTTTGGGAGAAAAATGCAAAGGTACAAGACAGCTTTTCCTTGCCGATATCTCTCTTTTGCAAAGAGATAGGCATTGGAAAATTCTGGGCTATAACGTGTAGATGAAGCACTAACAGGAGGCTTTAAAATTTTCATTCTAGTGTCCTTCGTTTGGGAGAAAAATGCAAAGGTACAATACAGCTTTTCCTTGCCGATATCTCTCTTTTGCAAAGAGATAGGCATTGGAAAATTCAGGGCTATAACGTGTAGATGAAGCACTAATAGGAGGCTTTAAAATTTTCATTCTAGTGTCCTTCGTTTGGGAGAAAAATGCAAAGGTACAATACAGCTTTTCCTTGCCGATATCTCTCTTTTGCAAAGAGCTAGGCATTGGAAAATTCAGGGCATTAACGTGTAGATGAAGCACTAACAGTAGGCTTTAAAATTTTCATTCTAGTGTCTTTCGTTTGGGAGAAAAATGCACAGGTACAATGCAGCTTTTCCTTGCCGATATCTCTCTTTTGCAAAGAGATAGGCATTGGAAAATGCAGGGCTATAACGTGTAGATGAAGCACTAACAAGAGGCTTTAAAATTTTCATTCTAGTGTCTTTCGTTTGGGAGAAAAATGCAAAGGTACAATACAGCATTTCCTTGCCGATATCTCTCTTTTGCAAAGAGATAGGCATTGGAAAGTTCAGGGCTATAACGTGTAGATGAAGCACTAACAGGAGGCTTTAAAGTTTTCATTCTAGTGTCTTTCGTTTGGGAGAAAAATGCAAAGGTACAATACAGCTTTTCCTTGCCGATATCTCTCTTTTGCAAAGAGATAGGCATTGGTAAATTCAGGGCTATAACGTGTAGATGAAGCACTAATAGGAGGCTTTAAAATTTTCATTCTAGTGTCTTTCGTTTGGGAGAAAAATGCAAAGGTACAATACAGCTTTTCCTTGCCGATATCTCTCTTTTGCAAAGAGATAGGCATTGGAAAATTCAGGGCTATAACGTGTAGATGAAGCACTAACAGGAGGCTTTAAAATTTTTATTCTAGTGTCCTTCGTTTGGGAGAAAACTGCAAAGGTACAATACAGCTTTTCCTTGCCGATATCTCTCTTTTGCAAAGAGATAGGCATTGGTAAATTCAGGGCTATAACGTGTAGATGAAGCACTAATAGGAGGCTTTAAAATTTTCATTCTAGTGTCCTTCGTTTGGGAGAAAAATGCAAAGGTACAATACAGCTTTTCCTTGCCGATATCTCTCTTTTGCAAAGAGATAGGCATTGGAAAATTCAGGGCTATAACGTGTAGATGAAGCACTAACAGGAGGCTTTAAAATTTTCATTCTAGTGTCTTTCGTTTGGGAGAAAAATGCAAAAGTACAATGCTGCTTTTCCTTGCCAATATCTCTCTTTTGCAAAGAGATAAGCATTGGAAAATTCAGGGCTATAACGTGTAGATGAAGCACTAACAGGAGGCTTTAAAATTTTCATTCTAGTGTCTTTCGTTTGGGAGAAAAATGCAAAGGTACAATACAGCATTTCCTTGCCGATATCTCTCTTTTGCAAAGAGATAGGCATTGGAAAATTCAGGGCTATAACGTGTAGATGAAGCACTAACAGGAGGCTTTAAAATTTTCATTCTAGTGTCTTTCGTTTGGGAGAAAAATTCAAAGGTACAATACAGCTTTTCCTTGCCGATATCTCTCTTTTGCAAAGAGATAGGCATTGGTAAATTCAGGGCTATAACGTGTAGATGAAGCACTAATAGGAGGCTTTAAAATTTTCATTCTAGTGTCTTTCGTTTGGGAGAAAAATGCAAAGGTACAATACAGCTTTTCCTTGCCGATATCTCTCTTTTGCAAAGAGATAGGCATTGGAAAATTCAGGGCTATAACGTGTAGATGAAGCACTAACAGGAGGCTTTAAAATTTTCATTCTAGTGTCCTTCGTTTGGGAGAAAACTGCAAAGGTACAATACAGCTTTTCCTTGCCGATATCTCTCTTTTGCAAAGAGATAGGCATTGGTAAATTCAGGGCTATAACGTGTAGATGAAGCACTAATAGGAGGCTTTAACATTTTCATTCTAGTGTCCTTCGTTTGGGAGAAAAATGCAAAGGTACAATACAGCTTTTCCTTGCCGATATCTCTCTTTTGCAAAGAGATAGGCATTGGAAAATTCAGGGCTATAACGTGTAGATGAAGCACTAACAGGAGGCTATAAAATTTTCATTCTAGTGTATTTCGTTTGGGAGAAAAATGCAAAGGTACAATACCGCTTTTCCTTGCCGATATCTCTCTTTTGCAAAGAGCTAGGCATTGGAAAATTCAGGGCTATAACGTGTAGATGAAGCACTAATAGGAGGCTTTAAAATGTTCAATCTAGTGTCCTTCGTTTGGGAGAAAAATGCAAAGGTACAATACAGCTTTTCCTTGCCAATATCTCTCTTTTGCAAAGAGCTAGGCATTGGAAAATTCAGGGCTATAACGTGTAGATGAAGCACTAACAGGAGGCTTTAAAATTTTCATTCTAGTGTCTTTCGTTTGGGAGAAAAATGCAAAAGTACAATGCTGCTTTTCCTTGCCAATATCTCTCTTTTGCAAAGAGATAAGCATTGGAAAATTCAGGGCTATAACGTGTAGATGAAGCACTAACAGGAGGCTTTAAAATTTTCATTCTAGTGTCTTTCGTTTGGGAGAAAAATGCAAAGGTACAATACAGCTTTTCCTTGCCAATATCTCTCTTTTGCAAAGAGCTAGGCATTGGAAAATGCAGGGCTATAACGTGTAGATGAAGCACTAACAGGAGGCTTTACAATTTTCATTCTAGTGTCTTTCGTTTGGGAGAAAAATGCAAAGGTACAATGCTGCTTTTCCTTGCCGATATCTCTCTTTTGCAAAGAGATAGGCATTGGAAAATGCAGGGCTATAACGTGTAGATGAAGCACTAACAGGAGGCTTTAAAATTTTCATTCTAGTGTCTTTCGTTTGGGAGAAAAATGCAAAGGTACAATACAGCTTTTCCTTGCCGATATCTCTCTTTTGCAAAGAGATAGGCATTGGAAAATTCAGGGCTATAACGTGTAGATGAAGCACTAACAGGAGGCTTTAAAATTTTCATTCTAGTGTCTTTCGTTTGGGAGAAAAATGCAAAGGTACAATACAGCTTTTCCTTGCCGATATCTCTCTTTTGCAAAGAGATAGGCATTGGAAAATTCAGGGCTATAACGTGTAGATGAAGCACTAACAGGGGGCTTTAAAATTTTCATTCTAGTGTCCTTCGTTTGGGAGAAAACTGCAAAGGTACAATACAGCTTTTCCTTGCCGATAGCTCTCTTTTGCAAAGAGATAGGCATTGAAAAATTCAGGGCTATAACGTGTAGATGAAGCACTAATAGGAGGCTTTAAAATTTTCATTCTAGTGTCCTTCGTTTGGGAGAAAAATGCAAAGGTACAATACAGCAGGGCCGGCTCGAGGCATGTTCGACTCGAGCGGCCGCGCAGGGCGCCACCCTTAATGGGCGCCGTGCGCTGGCGCCGCCATGTCGGAGCCTGGAGCCGGCCCTGATCTCCCCTGCTGTCCTCCGAGTCCCGGCTGGCACTGTGCGCTATGCGGCGCCGGCGTCTGATGTCAGACACCGGCGCCGCACAGACAGCGGGCGCGCACAGCAGCACTCACCCTCCCTCGGCAGCACAGCAGCACTCACCCTCCCTCGGCCTCGGCACAGCAGGTACTGGGGGCACATGTGGCACTGTGGGGGGCATTTATCTGGCACTGTGGGGGCACTGGGGGGCATTCATTTATCTGGCACTGTGGGGGGGGGGGGGACATTTATCTGTGCACTGTGAGGGGGCATTACTGTATCTGGCACTGTGGGGGCATGTATGTATCTGGCACTGTGGGGGCATTTCTGTATCTGGCACTGGGGGGGTATATCTGCACTGTGGGGGCACTTATTTATCTGGCACTGGGGGCATTTATTTATCTGGCACTGGGGGCATTTATTTATCTGGCACTGTGGGGGCATTTATTTATCTGGCACTGGGGGGGCATATCGGCACTGTGGGGGTATTTATGTATCTGGCACTGTGGGGGTATATCTGCACTGTGGGGGCACTTATTTATCTGGCACTGGGGGGCATTCATTTATCTGGCACTGGGGGCATTTATTTATCTGGCACTGTGGGGGCACTTATTTATCTGGCACTGGGGGCATTTATTTATCTGGCACTGTGGGGGCATTTATCTGGCACTGTGGGGGCATTTCTGGCACTGTGGGGGCATATCTGCACTGTGGGGGCATTTATGTATCTGCGCTGTGGGGGCATTTATGTATCTGCACTGTGGGGGCATGTATGTATCTGGCACTGTGGGGGCATTTCTGTATCTGGCACTGGGAGGGCATATCGGCACTGTGGGGGTATTTATGTATCTGGCACTGTGGGGGTATATCTGCACTGTGGGGGCACTTATTTATCTGGCACTGGGGGCATTTATTTATCTGGCACTGTGGGGGCATTTATTTATCTGGCACTGTGGGGGGCATTTATTTATCTGGTACTGTGGGGACATATCTGGCACTGGGGGCATTAATGTATCTGGCACTGTGGGGGCATATCTGGCACTGGGGGCATTAATGTATCTGACACTGTGAGGGGCAATAATGCATCTGGCACTGTGTGGGCACTTATGCATCTGGCACTGGGGGCATTTATGCATCTGGCAATGTGTGGGCATTTATGTATCTGGCACTGGGGGCATTTATGTATCTGGCCCTTTGGGGGCATATCTGGCACTGTGGGGGCATTTTTATATATGGCACTGTGGGTGCATATCTGGCACTGTGTGGCCATTTATGTAGCTGGCACTGCTGGGGGGCATGTCACGTGTAGCTGGCACTGCTGGGGGGGGGCATGTCACGTGTAGCTGGCACTGCTGGGGAGCATGTCGCGTGTAGCTGGCACTGCTGGGGAGCATGTCGCGTGTAGCTGGCACTGCTGGGGAGCATGTCGCGTGTAGCTGGCACTGCTGGGGAGCATGTCGCGTGTAGCTGGCACTGCTGGGGAGCATGTCGCGTGTAGCTGGCACTGCTGGGGAGCATGTCACGTGTAGCTGGCACTGCTGGGGGGCATGTCACGTGTAGCTGGCACTGCTGGGGAGCATGTCATGTAGTGTTCCCGCTAGGCGTCTGTGGCTAGGCAATGTGTCTCAGTGCTGTGCCTGGCGCAAAGTGTATAGGAGGTTCTACCTGGTGCAGTGTGTATTAGCTGCACTACTGTGTGGTGTAATGCAAATTGCCACTATTATGTGGCCACGTACCTTCCCCACGAAGTAACTCCCCTTAATTTTTGCTGCGCGCCTTCGGCGCGCACTGTCCATGCTTTGACATATAGGTATGAGAACAACAAGCAGTATGTACATCATTTTGCCCTCCTAACTTAAAAATGTGCCCTCCCTGTGATCAGCACCATGCCCTAAAAAGTGAACACTATCATGTGTAGCTGGCACTGCTGCGGGGCATGTCATGTGTAGCTGGCACTGCTGCGGGGCATGTCATGTGTAGCTGGCACTGGTGCGGGGCATGTCATGTGTAGCTGGCACTGCTGCGGGGCATGTCATGTGTAGCTGGCACTGCTGCGGGGCATGTCATGTGTAGCTGGCACTGCTGCGGGGCATGTCATGTGTAGCTGGCACTGCT
Source organism: Pseudophryne corroboree (assembly GCF_028390025.1). Taxonomy (NCBI): domain Eukaryota; kingdom Metazoa; phylum Chordata; class Amphibia; order Anura; family Myobatrachidae; genus Pseudophryne; species Pseudophryne corroboree. The sequence goes on along the minus strand of NW_026970494.1, from coordinate 72,516 downwards.
GCGCTGCATGTCATGTGTAGCTGGCACTGCACATTATGTGTATCTGGCACTATACTGGAGACATTGTGTGTAAGGAACACTACTGTGGCTATGTGTAAGGCTGCTAATTGTGTGAAAATATGTTTATAGTTTGATGATATGAAGTTACGATGCCACGCCCACTTTTCCAGAGGCCACACCCACTTTTCCAGGAACGCGCGCGCGCCTTCGGCGCGCGCATGGGGGGGGGGGGCACTTTTACATTTTCTCGCTCAGGGTGCTAGTAGGCCTGGAGCCGGCCCTGCAATACAGCTTTTCCTTGCCGATAGCTCTCTTTTGCAAAGAGATAGGCATTGGAAAATTCAGGGCTATAACGTGTAGATGAAGCACTAACAGGAGGCTTTAAAATTTTCATTCTAGTGTATTTCGTTTGGGAGAAAAATGCAAAGGTACAATACCGCTTTTCCTTGCCGATATCTCTCTTTTGCAAAGAGCTAGGCATTGGAAAATTCAGGGCTATAACGTGTAGATGAAGCACTAACAGGAGGCTTTAAAATTTTCATTCTAGTGTCTTTCGTTTGGGAGAAAAATGCAAAAGTACAATGCTGCTTTTCCTTGCCAATATCTCTCTTTTGCAAAGAGATAAGCATTGGAAAATTCAGGGCTATAACGTGTAGATGAAGCACTAACAGGAGGCTTTAAAATTTTCATTCTAGTGTCTTTCGTTTGGGAGAAAAATGCAAAGGTACAATACAGCTTTTCCTTGCCAATATCTCTCTTTTGCAAAGAGCTAGGCATTGGAAAATGCAGGGCTATAACGTGTAGATGAAGCACTAACAGGAGGCTTTACAATTTTCATTCTAGTGTCTTTCGTTTGGGAGAAAAATGCAAAGGTACAATGCTGCTTTTCCTTGCCGATATCTCTCTTTTGCAAAGAGATAGGCATTGGAAAATGCAGGGCTATAACGTGTAGATGAAGCACTAACAGGAGGCTTTAAAATTTTCATTCTAGTGTCTTTCGTTTGGGAGAAAAATGCAAAGGTACAATACAGCTTTTCCTTGCCGATATCTCTCTTTTGCAAAGAGATAGGCATTGGAAAATTCAGGGCTATAACGTGTAGATGAAGCACTAACAGGAGGCTTTAAAATTTTCATTCTAGTGTCTTTCGTTTGGGAGAAAAATGCAAAGGTACAATACAGCTTTTCCTTGCCGATATCTCTCTTTTGCAAAGAGATAGGCATTGGAAAATTCAGGGCTATAACGTGTAGATGAAGCACTAACAGGGGGCTTTAAAATTTTCATTCTAGTGTCCTTCGTTTGGGAGAAAACTGCAAAGGTACAATACAGCTTTTCCTTGCCGATAGCTCTCTTTTGCAAAGAGATAGGCATTGAAAAATTCAGGGCTATAACGTGTAGATGAAGCACTAATAGGAGGCTTTAAAATTTTCATTCTAGTGTCCTTCGTTTGGGAGAAAAATGCAAAGGTACAATACAGCAGGGCCGGCTCGAGGCATGTTCGACTCGAGCGGCCGCGCAGGGCGCCACCCTTAATGGGCGCCGTGCGCTGGCGCCGCCATGTCGGAGCCTGGAGCCGGCCCTGATCTCCCCTGCTGTCCTCCGAGTCCCGGCTGGCACTGTGCGCTATGCGGCGCCGGCGTCTGATGTCAGACACCGGCGCCGCACAGACAGCGGGCGCGCACAGCAGCACTCACCCTCCCTCGGCAGCACAGCAGCACTCACCCTCCCTCGGCCTCGGCACAGCAGGTACTGGGGGCACATGTGGCACTGTGGGGGGCATTTATCTGGCACTGTGGGGGCACTGGGGGGCATTCATTTATCTGGCACTGTGGGGGGGGGGGGGGGACATTTATCTGTGCACTGTGAGGGGGCATTACTGTATCTGGCACTGTGGGGGCATGTATGTATCTGGCACTGTGGGGGCATTTCTGTATCTGGCACTGGGGGGGTATATCTGCACTGTGGGGGCACTTATTTATCTGGCACTGGGGGCATTTATTTATCTGGCACTGGGGGCATTTATTTATCTGGCACTGTGGGGGCATTTATTTATCTGGCACTGGGGGGGCATATCGGCACTGTGGGGGTATTTATGTATCTGGCACTGTGGGGGTATATCTGCACTGTGGGGGCACTTATTTATCTGGCACTGGGGGGCATTCATTTATCTGGCACTGGGGGCATTTATTTATCTGGCACTGTGGGGGCACTTATTTATCTGGCACTGGGGGCATTTATTTATCTGGCACTGTGGGGGCATTTATCTGGCACTGTGGGGGCATTTCTGGCACTGTGGGGGCATATCTGCACTGTGGGGGCATTTATGTATCTGCGCTGTGGGGGCATTTATGTATCTGCACTGTGGGGGCATGTATGTATCTGGCACTGTGGGGGCATTTCTGTATCTGGCACTGGGAGGGCATATCGGCACTGTGGGGGTATTTATGTATCTGGCACTGTGGGGGTATATCTGCACTGTGGGGGCACTTATTTATCTGGCACTGGGGGCATTTATTTATCTGGCACTGTGGGGGCATTTATTTATCTGGCACTGTGGGGGGCATTTATTTATCTGGTACTGTGGGGACATATCTGGCACTGGGGGCATTAATGTATCTGGCACTGTGGGGGCATATCTGGCACTGGGGGCATTAATGTATCTGACACTGTGAGGGGCAATAATGCATCTGGCACTGTGTGGGCACTTATGCATCTGGCACTGGGGGCATTTATGCATCTGGCAATGTGTGGGCATTTATGTATCTGGCACTGGGGGCATTTATGTATCTGGCCCTTTGGGGGCATATCTGGCACTGTGGGGGCATTTTTATATATGGCACTGTGGGTGCATATCTGGCACTGTGTGGCCATTTATGTAGCTGGCACTGCTGGGGGGCATGTCACGTGTAGCTGGCACTGCTGGGGGGGGGCATGTCACGTGTAGCTGGCACTGCTGGGGAGCATGTCGCGTGTAGCTGGCACTGCTGGGGAGCATGTCGCGTGTAGCTGGCACTGCTGGGGAGCATGTCGCGTGTAGCTGGCACTGCTGGGGAGCATGTCGCGTGTAGCTGGCACTGCTGGGGAGCATGTCGCGTGTAGCTGGCACTGCTGGGGAGCATGTCACGTGTAGCTGGCACTGCTGGGGGGCATGTCACGTGTAGCTGGCACTGCTGGGGAGCATGTCATGTAGTGTTCCCGCTAGGCGTCTGTGGCTAGGCAATGTGTCTCAGTGCTGTGCCTGGCGCAAAGTGTATAGGAGGTTCTACCTGGTGCAGTGTGTATTAGCTGCACTACTGTGTGGTGTAATGCAAATTGCCACTATTATGTGGCCACGTACCTTCCCCACGAAGTAACTCCCCTTAATTTTTGCTGCGCGCCTTCGGCGCGCACTGTCCATGCTTTGACATATAGGTATGAGAACAACAAGCAGTATGTACATCATTTTGCCCTCCTAACTTAAAAATGTGCCCTCCCTGTGATCAGCACCATGCCCTAAAAAGTGAACACTATCATGTGTAGCTGGCACTGCTGCGGGGCATGTCATGTGTAGCTGGCACTGCTGCGGGGCATGTCATGTGTAGCTGGCACTGGTGCGGGGCATGTCATGTGTAGCTGGCACTGCTGCGGGGCATGTCATGTGTAGCTGGCACTGCTGCGGGGCATGTCATGTGTAGCTGGCACTGCTGCGGGGCATGTCATGTGTAGCTGGCACTGCTGCGCTGCATGTCATGTGTAGCTGGCACTGCACATTATGTGTATCTGGCACTATACTGGAGACATTGTGTGTAAGGAACACTACTGTGGCTATGTGTAAGGCTGCTAATTGTGTGAAAATATGTTTATAGTTTGATGATATGAAGTTACGATGCCACGCCCACTTTTCCAGAGGCCACACCCACTTTTCCAGGAACGCGCGCGCGCCTTCGGCGCGCGCATGGGGGGGGGGGCACTTTTACATTTTCTCGCTCAGGGTGCTAGTAGGCCTGGAGCCGGCCCTGCAATACAGCTTTTCCTTGCCGATAGCTCTCTTTTGCAAAGAGATAGGCATTGGAAAATTCAGGGCTATAACGTGTAGATGAAGCACTAACAGGAGGCTTTAAAATTTTCATTCTAGTGTATTTCGTTTGGGAGAAAAATGCAAAGGTACAATACCGCTTTTCCTTGCCGATATCTCTCTTTTGCAAAGAGCTAGGCATTGGAAAATTCAGGGCTATAACGTGTAGATGAAGCACTAATAGGAGGCTTAAAAATTTTCAATCTAGTGTCCTTCGTTTGGGAGAAAAATGCAAAGGTACAATACAGCTTTTCCTTGCCAATATCTCTCTTTTGCAAAGAGCTAGGCATTGGAAAATTCAGGGCTATAACGTGTAGATGAAGGACTAACAGGAGGCTTTAAAATTTTCATTCTAGTGTCTTTCGTTTGGGAGAAAAATGCAAAAGTACAATGCTGCTTTTCCTTGCCGATATCTCTCTTTTGCAAAGAGATAAGCATTGGAAAATTCAGGGCTATAACGTGTAGATGAAGCACTAACAGGAGGCTTTAAAATTTTCATTCTAGTGTCTTTCGTTTGGGAGAAAAATGCAAAGGTACAATACAGCTTTTCCTTGCCAATATCTCTCTTTTGCAAAGAGCTAGGCATTGGAAAATGCAGGGCTATAACGTGTAGATGAAGCACTAACAGGAGGCTTTACAATTTTCATTCTAGTGTCTTTCGTTTGGGAGAAAAATGCAAAGGTACAATGCTGCTTTTCCTTGCCAATATCTCTCTTTTGCAAAGAGCTAGGCATTGGAAAATTCAGGGCTATACCGTGTAGATGAAGCACTAACAGGAGGCTTTTAAATTTTCATTCTAGTGTCCTTCGTTTGGTAGAAAAATGCAAAGGTACAATACAGCTTTTCCTTGCCGATATCTCTCTTTTGCAAAGAGATAGGCATTGGAAAATTCAGGGCTATAACGTGTAGATGAAGCACTAACAGGAGGCTTTAAAATTTTCATTCTAGTGTCTTTCGTTTGGGAGAAAAATGCAAAGGTACAATACAGCTTTTCCTTGCCGATATCTCTCTTTTGCAAAGAGATAGGCATTGGAAAATTCTGGGCTATAACGTGTAGATGAAGCACTAACAGGAGGCTTTAAAATTTTCATTCTAGTGTCCTTCGTTTGGGAGAAAAATGCAAAGGTACAATACAGCTTTTCCTTGCCGATATCTCTCTTTTGCAAAGAAATAGGCATTGGAAAATTCAGGGCTATAACGTGTAGATGAAGCACTAATAGGAGGCTTTAAAATTTTCATTCTAGTGTCCTTCGTTTGGGAGAAAAATGCAAAGGTACAATAAAGCTTTTCCTTGCCGATATCTCTCTTTTGCAAAGAAATAGGCATTGGAAAATTCAGGGCTATAACGTGTAGATGAAGCACTAACAGGAGGCTTTAAAATTTTCATTCTAGTGTCTTTCGTTTGGGAGAAAAATGCAAAGGTACAATACAGCTTTTCCTTGCCGATATCTCTCTTTTGCAAAGAGCTAGGCATTGGAAAATTCAGGGCTATAACGTGTAGATGAAGCACTAACAGTAGGCTTTAAAATTTTCATTCCCAATGGGGATGGCTTCCCGGGAGGTAACCCCTATTGAGTGAAGGGAGTATATAGGATACGACCCAGTGGTACCTGACGACATAGATACTAACAGCTATTTAATAACATTACGCTAGAAAGTGATTATTAGCAACATATATATCTATATAAACAACCCCGCCAGGGTTGTGCCTTCAAAAATAATCACACACGGACACGCTTTTTAAACCTTTTTTTCACATCTCTTTATTCTTCTTATGCACATGTATGTTAGTTCTGTGATTTTAACCTTTATGTTTCACTGCAGTTTGGGATAATAATATTAATATTTATCCAATTTTAATACATACTTAATAAAGGTTATATTTTATGATTCATTCATTCTGTCCAGTGCGTCAACAGTGCAGATTTCTTCTTGTTTTTTCTCCCAAATTCTATAACAATGACAGTAAATGTTGTTTCTTTTCAAACAGAACTTTCGTGACCATGCTACTTGCTTGAAAGATCTGGGAGCACATGGAAAACAGTACAAACCATGCAGTATCACAAGAGCCTTTATTTGATCTTTCATGAAGATAGAGCAGAATTGAGGACACGTCAACAATTTCTGCCGAAGGTGGTTCATCTTTCCACATGGTGCCTTTGGCCACTGACACCTTCGTTGAGTCAAAGTCTCTGGCTGTGGTCAGAACTTTGAAAATTTATGTCACCAGAACGGTTCAGATTAGGAAAACAGAGGCTCTGTTTGTCCTGTATGCTCCCAACAGGATTGGGTGTCCTGCTTCCATGTAGACCATTATGCGCTGGATCTGTGGTAAGATTCAGCATGCTCATTCCATGGCAGGATTGCCGTTACTGAATTAGGTGAAGACCCATTCTACTAGAAAGGTGGGTTCATCCTGGGCAGCTGGTCGGGGAGTCTCGGCATTGCAACTTTGCCGAGCAGCTATTTAGTAAACACTTTTGCTAAGTTTTACAAGTTTGATACCTTGGCTGATGATAACCTCAAGTTGGGTCATTCGACTGCAGAGTCGTACGCACTCTCCCACCCGTTCAAGAGCTTTGGTATAACCCCATGGTTCTTAATGTGACCCCAGCATCCTCTAGGTCGTATGAGAAAATAGGATTTTAATACCTACCGGTAAATCCTTTTCTCTTAGTCCGTAGAGGATGCTGGGCACCCGTCCCAGTCCATACTGTGTCTGCAGTTATTACTTGTGGTTATACACATGTTATGTTATGGTTCTGGTCAGCTTTTTGCTGCAATTGTTCATGCCGTTGGCTTGTGTTCTGTTGAATGCCACGTTCTGCGGCATGCTTAAGGTGTGAGCTGGTAAGATGCTCACCTTAGTTTAACAATAAATCCTTTCCTCGAAATGTCCGTCTCCCTGGGCACAGTTCCTATAACTGGAGTCTGGAGGAGGGGCATAGAGGGAGGAGCCAGTTCACACCCTTTGAAAGTCTTAAAGTGCCCATGTCTCTTGCGGATCCCGTCTATACCCCATGGTTCTTAATGTGACCCCAGCATCCTCTACGGACTAAGAGAAAAGGATGCCCTTGCGCACTATCCTGACTTCTCCTCCCGTCTGCTTACTTTGTGCCTTCCAACGCACAATGCGAACTACAGGTGGTGCTGCAGGGCCCACACCCTTTTACTTGCCTTACAGAACAGCTCTGGAGCTGTTACAGTGCCCAGCTGCTGCAAGAAATCAGCTTGAATGCTTCAGGGGATGGGGCATGGCCAACATGAGCCCCACACCAAAGGAGGGTGGGGGTGTTTAATGCGAACTAGGGGTCATCCAAGCACCGCAAAAGGCCGCCATGCCCTGCATGCCCCTTTTCTCTTTTCATATGCAGATGAGGGTTCCAGCCAACTTTGGCCCACATCTTGGATGACATCACCGTATGCAAATCCGTCTTCTGCAGACCTTCCCCCAGGAATGCTTGTACTAGTTGTTGCATATGGTTTGATATTTGATGGTGCTTCAATATTAGGCAGCCTTCCACCCTCCCATGTTCATCTGAACAGATGTGGTCTCCCTGCAGTTGTTGTCCCCAGACGAGAGTTCCCTTGTGCGTCCTCAGTTGAATCTCCTTAACTTGACGGGGGAGGGGCTGCCCGAGCAGCCACCCTCCCCAGCCCTATCCCAACTCATACTTATTTTGCATATGAGATCTCTTGATCATGAAGATTGTTCTCACAGGGTGAGGTTCATCCATTATATTTTAAAATAGGAAGGTACAAATTACATATTTGAATTGCATCTATGTGCTGGATTCAAATGTCCCCCCCCCCTTCCTTTCTCAATTGTGCCCGTCAGCAGCTATTCTAAGGTTGCTGCCAATGGGTGTGACACATTAATTTCTTCTGTGGGGTACACTGGACTCCACAAGGATTCACATTGGGGTGTAGAGTAGGATCTTGATCTGAGGCACCAACCGGCTCAAAGCTTTTGACTGTTCCCAAGATGCTCAGCGCATCCTCCTCTATAACCCCGCTTCCATGAACAGGGAGCTCAGTTTGTAGTTGGTGCCTTCAGTAGCAGGCCACTTAACAGGGGCCTGCCTCAGGCAGCCTATTCTTAGCTATTAATTTTGACAAGAAAAGAAGAACTTGTTTTATGAGAATCTACAAGGGCTGCAGCAGGCTAGGTCTAATAGACATCTTTACTGCAGCTTCATCACTCCCAGCGGCGCTGTATACTCCCGTGCCCTGGTTGCTGGGTCACTGCAGCGGAGGCTCCAGTTTCTTCCTAAGGTCAGTCACACACACACCGCCCTTCCGGATCACGAGGCCGCTGATGAAGGGGAGCGTGGCCGTAGGGGGTGGACCGTGTGCGCACTGGCGTGGACACTGATTACTGGGCAGCCGCTCCACTAGCCACCAGGTACAGTTAAGGAGCACAGGTCTGGGAGTTTTACTCCTATATTAACCCAATTTTGTACTGCCCGCAGCGCATTGTGATAGGTAATAGGGCCTGATTCAGGTTGGAATGCAATCACAATAAGCGATCCAACTGCAAAAATTGCTAACAGCATACGCATGTGCCTGCATTTTCTGCGGCACCCCGCAGAGAATGCGATCGCCTCTGCCTGTCAATCGGGGCGGGGGGGGGAGAGGGGGGTCAGCAACACTCCATTTCCAAGTCAGGGATGGAGCGGTGCGGGGGCAAGGCTTCAAAATGGGGTCTGCAACGGAGGAGACACAGGGGGCGTGGTCACAGCGGCTGTATGACATCACATTCAGCCGCTGTGATCACAAAAATGGTGGCGGCTTCCTGCGCGCACATACAGTTTGCACCAGCAGGAGGCTACACCATTTTTTATGATCACGCTGAACTGCAGTGCGACTGCAATTACAGCATGGTCAAGAATGGAGGCGTCATGCTGGGTGGCCATGCCCTGTCACTGTGCAGGAGCCAGCACCGCACACACACTAGTCCCCGGGTGCAGCCCCCAACCCCCGGGACACCCGGAGCAACAAAATGTAGATTCAGGCCACCAGGCCACGCCCCTACCTATGAAACCATGCCTCCTTTTTACCATTGCGCTGCTTATCTGCGCGCACTGCATTACAATCTCCTTCGCCACCTCTCTGGGTGTCACCAGTGATAGTGACACCTCTGCCATGCTTGTAGCAGCTGGTCCTAAGATCTACGCCTCAAGCCCTGAGTGTTTGCCCTTGTGACTTGTTGATCATCATAGCGAAGCAGATGCTTACAGAAAACTGCAGGGGCTTAGATTGAAAATAAAAAAATTGATGGGTATAAGGTAGAGAGGAGCGGGTTCGGTTCTCCGAGAACCGAATTCCCGACGAACTCCATGTGGTTTACACTGGTCCGAGGCAGGCTCGGTTGTTCCCGCCTGACTCGGAAAACCTGAACAAGGGAAAATGTCATCATCCCGCTGTCGGATTCTCTCGAGATTCGGATTCCATATAAAGAGCTGCGCGTTGCCGCCATTTTTACTCGTGCATTGAAGAAAGAGCGGAGAGGACGTGGCTATGTTCTCTCAGTGGAAATCTCAATATCAGTGCTCAGTATCAGTGGTTACTTATTGCTGCTCAGTAATACTAGTAGTGTGTCTCTCCTGCTCAGTGTCAGTTCTCAGTAGTATCCTCATCAGTGCTCAGTATCACTGCTCATTGTCTTGTGCTGCATTGTGGTGCTCAGCATACTACAGTACATTACTAATAGTCCAGTGCTGCATCTTGCTGCTCAGTGTCAGTTCTAGTATCCTCATCAGTGCTCACTATCACTGCTCATTACATTGTGGTGTTCTGTATACTACAGTAACATAGTAATATAGTAACATATAGTAACATAGTTTTTGAGGTTGAATAGAGGCAAATTGCCCATCGTGTTCAACCTGTTTTAAGTTGTGATGATTCTACATACTTGCTGAATAATGTTTTATGACTAGTTAGCTACTATAACTCATGTTACCCCCGGATTAACCATGTTGATATTTTAAGTATTATAACCTTGGATAGCTTTTTCATTCAGAAATGTATCCATTCCTTTTTTAAATCCAATTACAGAGTCCGCCATTACCACCTTCCCTGGCAGGGAATTCCACATCCTGATTGCCCTAACAGTGAACATCATAGTATCTCACCTGGCAGGTAAGTAGGAGTTGGGCTAGAGCTGTGGAGGATTGCTGCTCGGGCACCCCCTGTCAAGTGAAGGAGATCCAACTGAGGCAGCACAAGGGAACTCTCGAAAGAAGAACAAGGCTAGAGGAAGATCTGAGACAAAGAAATCTGACTTTTACCAGAGCTGACCAGAGGAAAGCACAAACGCAGTCCCCCACTACCACAAATAATGCAGTCGAGTTTCCCACATTTGGGGAAATCACAGGGGTCAGCATACCCAGAGTGCAATGAATGAACCTCACCCTGGGAGAACAATCTTCATGACCATGGTATCTCCTATGCAAAATAAGTATGATTTGGGATAGGGCTGGGGAGGGCCGCTGCTCAGGCACATCTCTGTCAAGTAAAGGAGATTCAACTGAGGCAACACAAGGGAACTCTCATCTGGGGACAACAACTGCAGGGAGAACACATATTTTCAGATGAACATGGGAGGGCAGAAGGCTGCCTAACACTGAAGCACCCCCAAACAACAAACCAAATGCAACTACTAGTGCAAGCATTCCTGGGGGAAGGCCTGCAGCAGATGGATTTGCATATGGTGATGTCATCCAAGCAGTGGGTCAAAGTTGGCTTCAACCCTCGTCTGCATATGAAAATAAAAAAGGGGTGTGCAGGGCATGGCGGCCTTTTGCGGCGCTTGGATGACCCCTAGTTTGCATTAAACACCTCCACCTTCCTTCGGTGTGGGGCTCATGTTGGCTATGCCCCAGCCCCTGAAGCATTCAAGCTGATTTCTTGCAGCAGCTGGGCACTGTAACAGCTCCAGAGCTGCTCTGTAAAGCAAGTAAAAGGGTGTGGGCCCTGCAGCACTACCTGTAGTTTGCATTGTGCGTTGGAAGGCACAAAGTAAGCAGACGGGAGAAGTCAGGATAGTGCACAAGGGCATAGAAGGGAGCGGCTCAAGAAAAGAGAAGTGGAAACAGACAGCAAACTAGGCTGGAGAGAGACCTGAGACAAAGAGATCTGAATTATACGAGAGCCGACCAGAGGAAACACAAATTATGTAATCAAGTGTCCCACATTTGGGGAAATCGTAGGAGCAGCACACCCAGAGTGCATTGGGTGAGCCTTGCCCTGGGAGAAGCACCTTCCTGATCATAGTATCTCACCTGGCAGGTAAGTAGGAGTTGGGCTAGAGCTGGGGAGGGTCGCTGTTCGGGCACCCCCCTGTCAAGTGAAGGAGATCCAACTGAGGCAGCACAAGGAAACTCTCGAAAAAAGAACAAGGCTAGAGGAAGATCTGAGACAAAGAAATCTGACTTTTACCAGAGCTGACCAGAGGAAAGCACAAACACAGTCCCCCACTACCACAAATAATGCAGTCGAGTTTCCCACATTTGGGGAAATGACAGGGGTCAGCATACCCAGAATGCAATGAATGAACCTCACCCTGGGAGAACAATCTTCATGACAATGGTATCTCCTATGCAAAATAAGTATGATTTGGGATAGGGCTGGGGAGGGCCGCTGCTCAGGCACATCTCTGTCAAGTAAAGGAGATTCAACTGAGGCAGCACAAGGGAACTCTCATCTGGGGACAACAACTGCAGGGAGAACACATATTTTCAGATGAACATGGGAGAGCAGAAGGCTGCCTAATACTGAAGCACCCCCAAACAACAAACCAAATGCAACAACTAGTACAAGCATTCCTGGGAAAAGGTCTGCAGAAGACGGATTTGCATACGGTGATGTCATCCAAGCAGTGGGCCACAGTTGGCTGGAACCCTCATCTGCATATGAAAAGAGAAAAGGGGTATGCAGGGCATGGCGGCCTTTTGCGGCGCTTGGATGACCCTTAGTTCGCATTAAACACCTCCACCTTCCTTCGGTGTGGGGCTCATGTTGGCTATGCCCCAGCCCCTGAAGCATTCAAGCTGATTTCTTGCAGCAGCTGGGCACTGTAACAGCTCCAGAGCTGCTCTGTAAGGCAAGTAAAAGGGTGTTGGCCCTGCAGCACTACCTGTAATTTGCATTGTGCGTTGGAAGGCACAAAGTAAGCAGACAGGAGAAGTCAGGAGAGTGCACAAGGGCAAGGGCAGGGGCTCAAGAAAAGAGAAGTGGAAACAGACAGCAAACTAGGCTGGAGAGAGACCTGAGACAAAGAGATCTGAATTATACGAGTAGCCGACCAGAGGAAACACAAATTATGTAGTCAAGTGTCCCACATTTGGGGAAATCGTAGGAGCAGCACACCCAGAGTGCAATGGGTGAGCCTTGCCCTGGGAGAAGCACCTTCCTGATCATAGTATCTCACCTGGCAGGTAAGTAGGAGTTGGGCTAGAGCTGGGGAGGGTCGCTGCTCGGGCACCCCCCTGTCAAGTGAAGGAAATCCAACTGAGGCAGCACAAGGAAACTCTCAAAAAAAGAACAAGGCTAGAGGAAGATCTGAGACAAAGAAATCTGACTTTTACCAGAGCTGACCAGAGGAAAGCACAAACACAGTCCCCCACTACCACAAATAATGCAGTCGAGTTTCCCACATTTGGGGAAATCACAGGGGTCAGCATACCCAGAATGCAATGAATGAACCTCACCCTGGAAGAACAATCTTCATGACCATGGTATCTCCTATGCAAAATAAGTATGATTTGGGATAGGGCTGGGGAGGGCCGCTGCTCAGGCACATCTCTGTCAAGTAAAGGAGATTCAACTGAGGCAGCACAAGAGAACTCTCATCTGGGGACAACAACTGCAGGGAGAACACATATTTTCAGATGAACATGGGAGAGCAGAAGGCTGCCTAATACTGAAGCACCCCAAACAACAAACCAAATGCAACAACTAGTACAAGCATTCCTGGGGGAAGGTCTGCAGAAGACGTATTTGCATACGGTGATGTCATCCAAGCAGTGGGCCAAAGTTGGCTGGAACCCTCATCTGCATATGAAAAGAGAAAAGGGGTATGCAGGGCATGGCGGCCTTTTGCGGCGCTTGGATGACCCTTAGTTCGCATTATACACCTCCACCCTCCGTCGGTGTGGGGCTCATGTTGGCTATGCCCCAGCCCCTGAAGCATTCAAGCTGATTTCTTGCAGCAGCTGGGCACTGTAACAGCTCCAGAGCTGCTCTGAAAGGCAAGTAAAAGGGTGTGGGCCCTGCAGCACTACCTGTAGTTTGCATTGTGCGTTGGAAGGCACAAAGTAAGCAGACAGGAGAAGTCAGGAGAGTGCACAAGGGCATAGAAGGCAGCGGCTCAAGAAAAGAGAAGTGGAAACAGACAGCAAACTAGGCTGGAGAGAGACCTGAGACAAAGAGATCTGAATTATACGAGAGCCGACAAGGGGAAACGCAAATTATGCAGTCAAGTTTCCCACATTTGGGGAAATCGCAGGAGCAGCACACCCAGAGTGCAATGGGTGAGCCTTGCCCTGGGAGAAGCACCTTCATGATCATAGTATCTCACCTGGCAGTTATGTAGGAGTTGGGCTAGAGCTGGGGAGGGTCGCTGCTCGGGTACCCCCCTGTCAAGTGAAGGAGATCAAACTGAGGCAGCACAATGGAACTCTCGAAAGAAGAACAAGGCTAGAGGAAGATCTGAGACAAAGAAATCTGACTTTTACCAGAGCTGACCAGAGGAAAACACAAACACAGTCCCCCACTACCACAAATAATGCAGTTGAGTTTCCCACATTTGGGGAAATCACAGGGGTCAGCATACACAGAATGCAATGAATGAACCTCACCCTGGGAGAACAATCTTTATGACCATGGTATCTCCTATGCAAAATAAGTATGATTTGGGATAGGGCTGGGGAGGGCCGTTGCTCAGGCACATCTCTGTCAAGTAAAGGAGATTCAACTGAGGCAGCACAAGGGAACTCTCATCTGGGGACAACAACTGCCGGGAGAACACATATTTTCAGATGAACATGGGAGGGCAGAAGGCTGCCTAATACTGAAGCACCCCCAAACAACAAACCAAATGCAACAACTAGTACAAGCATTCCTGGGGGAAGGTCTGCAGAAGACGGATTTGCATACAGTGATGTCATCCAAGCAGTGGGCCAAAGTTGGCTGGAACCCTCATCTGCATATGAAAAGAGAAAAGGGGTATGCAGGGCATGGCGGCCTTTTGCGGTGCTTGGATGACCCTTAGTTCGCATTAAACACCTCCACCCTCCGTCGGTGTGGGGCTCATGTTGGCTATGCCCCAGCCCCTGAAGCATTCAAGCTGATTTCTTGCAGCAGCTGGGCACTGTAACAGCTCCAGAGCTGCTCTGTAAGGCAAGTAAAAGGGTGTGGGCCCTGCAGCACTACCTGTAGTTTGCATTGTGCATCGGAAGGCACAAAGTAAGCAGACAGGAGGAGAAGTCAGGATAGTGCACAAGGGTATAGAAGGGAGGGGCTCAAGAAAAAAGAAGTGGAAACAGACAGCAAACTAGGCTGGAGAGAGACCTGAGACAAAGAGATCTGAATTATATGAGAGCCGACTAGGGGAAACACAAATTATGCAATCAAGTTTCCCATATTTGGGGAAATCGCAGGGGCAGCACACCCAGAGTGCAATGGGTGAGCCTTGCCCTGGGAGAAGCAACTTCATGATCATAGTATCTCACCTGGCAGGTAAGTAGGAGTTGGGCTAGAGCTGGGGAGGGTCGCTGCTCGGGCACCCCCCTGTCAAGTGAAGGAGATCCAACTGAGGCAGCACAAGGGAACTCTTGAAAGAAGAACAAGGCTAGAGGAAGATCTGAGACAAAGAAATCTGACTTTTACCAGAGCTGACCAGAGGAAAGCACAAACACAGTCCCCCACTACCACAAATAATGCAGTTGAGTTTCCCACATTTGGGGAAATCACAGAGGTCAGCATACCCAGAACGCAATGAATGAACCTAACCCTGGGAGAACAATCTTCATGACCATGGTATCTCCTATGCAAAATAAGTATGATTTGGGATAGGGCTGGGGAGGGCCGCTGCTCAGGCACATCTCTGTCAAGTAAAGGAGATTCAACTGAGGCAGCACAAGGGAACTCTCATCTGGGGACAACAACTGCAGGGAGAACACATATTTTCAGATGAACATGGGAGGGCAGAAGGCTGCCTAATACTGAAGCACCCCCAAACAACAAACCAAATGCAACAACTAGTGCAAGCATTCCTGGGGGAAGGCCTGCCGCAGATGGATTTGCATATGGTGATGTCATCCAAGCAGTGGGTCAAAGTTGGCTTCAACCCTCGTCTGCATATGAAAAGAGAAAAGGGGCATGCAGGGCATGGCGGCCTTTTGCGGCGCTTGGCTGACCCCTAGTTTGCATTAAACACCTCCACCCTCCGTCGGTGTGGGGCTCATGTTGGCTATGCCCCAGCCCCTGAAGCATTCAAGCTGATTTCTTGCTGCAGCTGGGCACTGTAACAGCTCCAGAGCTGCTCTGTAAGGCAAGTAAAAGGGTGTGGGCCCTGCAGCACTACCTGTAGTTTGCATTGTGCGTTGGAAGGCACAAAGTAAGCAGACAGGAGAAGTCTGGAGAGTGCACAAGGGCATAGAAGGCAGCGGCTCAAGAAAAGAGAAGTGGAAACAGACAGCAAACTAGGCTGGAGAGAGACCTGAGACAAAGAGATCTGAATTATACGAGAGCCGACCAGGGGAAACACAAATTATGCAGTCAAGTTTCCCACAGGAGTATATAGGATACGACCCAGTGGTACCTGACGACATAGATACTAACAGCTATTTAATAACATTACGCTAGAAAGTGATTATTAGCAACATATATATCTATATAAACAACCCCGCCAGGGTTGTGCCTTCAAAAATAATCACACACGGACACGCTTTTTAAACCTTTTTTTCACATCTCTTTATTCTTCTTATGCACATGTATGTTAGTTCTGTGATTTTAACCTTTATGTTTCACTGCAGTTTGGGATAATAATATTAATATTTATCCAATTTTAATACATACTTAATAAAGGTTATATTTTATGATTCATTCATTCTGTCCAGTGCGTCAACAGTGCAGATTTCTTCTTGTTTTTTCTCCCAAATTCTATAACAATGACAGTAAATGTTGTTTCTTTTCAAACAGAACTTTCTTGACCATGCTTCTTGCTTGAAAGATCTGGGAGCACATGGAAAACAGTACAAACCATGCAGTATCACAAGAGCCTTTATTTGATATTTCATGAAGATAGAGCAGAATTGAGGACACGTCAACTATTTCTGCCGAAGGTGGTTCATCTTTCCACATGGTGCCTTTGGCCACTGACACCTTCGTTGAGTCAAAGTCTCTGGCTGTGGTCAGAACTTTGAAAATTTATGTCACCAGAACGGTTCAGATTAGGAAAACAGAGGCTCTGTTTGTCCTGTATGCTCCCAACAGGATTGGGTGTCCTGCTTCCATGTAGACAATTATGCGCTGGATCTGTGGTAAGATTCAGCATGCTCATTCCACGGCAGGATTGCCGTTACTGAATTAGGTGAAGACCCATTCTACTAGAAAGGTGGGTTCATCCTGGGCAGCTGGTCGGGGAGTCTCGGCATTGCAACTTTGCCGAGCAGCTATTTAGTAAACACTTTTGCTAAGTTTTACAAGTTTTAGAGTAAAGGAGATTCAACTGAGGCAGCACAAGGGAACTCTCATCTGGGGACAACAACTGCAGTGAGAACACATATTTTCAGATGAACATGGGAGGGCAGAAGGCTGCCTAATACTGAAGCACCCCCAAACAACAAACCAAATGCAACAACTAGTACAAGCATTCCTGGGGGAAGGTCTGCAGAAGACGGATATGCATATAGTGATGTCATCCAAGCAGTGGGCCAAAGTTGGCTGGAACCCTCATCTGCATATGAAAAGAGAAAAGGGGTATGCAGGGCATGGCGGCCTTTTGCGGCGCTTGGATGACCCTTAGTTCGCATTAAACACCCCCACCCTCCTTCGGTGTGGGGCTCATGTTGGCCATGCCCCAGCCCCTGAAGCATTCAAGCTGATTTCTTGCAGCAGCTTGGCACTGTAACAGCTCCAGAGCTGCTCTGTAAGGCAAGTAAAAGGGTGTGGGCCCTGCAGCACTACCTGTAGTTTGCATTGTGCATTGGAAGGCACAAAGTAAGCAGACAGGAGGAGAAGTCAGGATAGTCCACAAGGGTATAGAAGGGAGGGGCTCAAGAAAAAAGAAGTGGAAACAGACAGCAAACTAGGCTGGAGAGAGACCTGAGACAAAGAGATCTGAATTATATGAGAGCCGACCAGGGGAAACATAAATTATGCAGTCAAGTTTCCCACATTTGGGGAAATCGCAGGGGCAGCACACCCAGGTGAGATACTATAATCAGGAAGGTGCTTCTCCCAGGGCAAGGCTCACCCATTGCACACTGGGTGTGCTGCTCCTACGATTTCCCCAAATGTGGGACACTTGACTGCATAATTTGTGTTTCCTCTGGTCGGCTCTCGTATAATTCAGATCTCTTTGTCTCAGGTCTCTCTCCAGCCTAGTTTGCTCTCTGTTTCCACTTCTTTTTTCTTGAGCCCCTCCCTTCTATACCCTTGTGCACTATCCTGACTTCTCCTCCCGTCTGCTTACTTTGTGCCTTCCAATGCACAATGCAAACTACAGGTAGTGCTGCAGGGCCCACACCCTTTTACTTGCCTTACAGAGCAGCTCTGGAGCTGTTACAGTGCCCAGCTGCTGCAAGAAATCAGCTTGAATGCTTCATGGGATGGGGCATGGCCAACATGAGCCCCACACCAAAGGAGGGTGGGGGTGTTTAATGCGATCTAGGGGTCATCCAAGCACCGCAAAAGGCCGCCATGCCCTGCACGCCCCTTTTCTCTTTTCATATGCAGATGAGGGTTGAAGCCAACTTTGACCCACTGCTTGGATAACATCACCATATGCAAATCCATCTGCTGCAGGCCTTCCCCCAGGAATGCTTGCACTAGTTGTTGCATTTGGTTTGTTGTTTGGGGGTGCTTCAGTATTAGGCAGCCTTCTGCCCTCCCATGTTCATCTGAAAATATGTGTTCTCCCTGCAGTTGTTGTCCCCATATGAGAGTTCCCTTGTGCTGCCTCAGTTGAATCTCCTTTACTTGACAGAGATGTGCCTGAGCAGCGGCCCTCCCCAGCCCTATCCCAAATCATACTTATTTTGCATAGGAGACACCATGGTCATGAAAATTGTTCACCCAGGGTGAGGTTCATTCATTGCATTCTGGGTATGCTGACCCCTGTGATTTACCCAAATGTGCGAAACTCGCCTGCATTATTTGTGGTAGTTGGGGACTGTGTTTGTGTTTTCCGCTGGTCAGCTCTGGTAAAAGTCAGATTTCTTTGTCTCAGATCTTCCTCTAGCCTTGTTCTTCTTTCGAGAGTTCCATTGTGCTGCCTCAGTTGGATCTCCTTCACTTGACAGGGGGGTGCCCGAGCAGCGACCCTCCCCAGCTCTAGCCCAACTCCTACTTACCTGCCAGGTGAGATACTATGATCTTGAAGGTGCTTCTCCCAGGGCAAGGCTCAACCATTGCACTCTGGGTGTGCTGCCCCTGCGATTTCCCCAAATATGGGAAACTTGACTGCATAATTTGTGTTTCCCCTGGTCGGCTCTCGTATAATTCAGATCTCTTTGTCTCAGGTCTCTCTCCAGCCTAGTTTGCTGTCTGTTTCCACTTCTCTTTTCTTGAGCCGCTCCCTTCTATGCCCTTGCGCACTATCCTGACTTCTCCCGTCTGCTTACTTTGTGCCTTCCAACGCACAATGCGAACTACAGGTAGTGCTGCAGGGCCCACACCCTTTTATTTGCCTTACAGAGCAGCTCTGGAGCTGTTACAGTGCCCAGCTGCTGCAAGAAATCAGCTTGAATGCTTCAGGGGCTGGGGCATAGCCAACATGAGCCCCACACCGAAGGAGGGTGGAGGTGTTTAATGCGAACTAGGGGTCATCCAAGCGCCGCAAAAGGCTGCCATGCCCTGCATAACCCTTTTCTCTTTTCATATGCAGATGAGGGTTCCAGCCAACTTTGGCCCACTGCTTGGATGACATCACCGTATGCAAATTCGTCTCCTGCAGACCTTCCCCCAGGAATGCTTGTACTAGTTATTGCATATGGTTTGATATTTGATGGTGCTTCAGTATTAGGCAGCCTTCCGCCCTCCCATGTTCATCTGAAAAAATGTGGTCTCCCTGCAGTTGTTGTCCCCAGACGAGAGTTCCCTTGTGCTTCCTCAGTTGAATCTCCTTAACTTGACGGGGGAGGGGCTTGCCCGAGCAGCCACCCTCCCCAGCCCTATCCCAACTCATACTTATTTTGCATATGAGATCTCTATATCATGAAGATTGTTATCACAGGGTGAAGTTCATCCATTATATTTTAAAATAGGAAGGTTCAAATTACATATTTGAATTGCATCTATGTGCTGGATTCAAATGTCCCCCCCCCTTCCTTTCTCAATTGTGCCCGTCAGCAGCTATTCTAAGGTTGCTGCCAATGGGTGTGACACATTAATTTCTTCTGTGGGGTACACTGGACTCCACAAGGATTCACATTGGGGTGTAGAGTAGGATCTTGATCTGAGGCACCAACCGGCTCAAAGCTTTTGACTGTTCCCAAGATGCTCAGCGCATTCTCCTCTATAACCCCGCTTCCATGAACAGGGAGCTCAGTTTGTAGTTGGTGCCTTCAGTAGCAGGCCACTTAACAGGGGCCTGCCTCAGGCAGCCTATTCTTAGCTATTAATTTTGACAAGAAAATAAGAACTTTTTTTATGAGATTCTACAAGGGCTGCAGCAGGCTAGGTCTAATAGACATCTTTACTGCAGCTTCATCACTCCCAGCGGCGCTGTATACTCCCGTGCCCTGGTTGCTGGGTCACTGCAGCGGAGGCTCCGGTTTCTTCCTAAGGTCAGTCACACACGCACCGCCCTTCCGGATCACGAGGCCGCTGATGAAGGGGAGCGTGGCCGTAGGGGGTGGACCGTGTGCGCACTGGCGTGGACACTGATTACTGGGCAGCCGCTCCACGAGCCACCAGGTACAGTTAAGGAGCACAGGTCTGGGGTTTTTTCTCCCATATTAAACCAATTTTGTACTGCCCGCAGCGCATTGTGATAGGTAATAGGGCCTGATTCAGGTTGGATTGCAATCACAGTAAGCGATCCAACTGCAAAAATTGCTAAGAGCATACGCATGTGCCTGCATTTTCTGCGGCACCCCGCAGAGAATGCGATCGCCTCTGCCTGTCAATCGGGGCAGGGGGGGAGAGGGGGGTCAGCAACACTCCATTTCCAAGTCAGGGATGGAGCCAGGTGTTTGTGTCGGCCACTTGGGTCGCTGAGCTTAGTCACACAGCTACCTCATTGCGCCTCTTTTTTTCTTTGCGTCATGTGCTGTTTGGGGAGTGTTTTTTGGAAGGGCCATCATGCGTGACACTGCAGTGCCACTCCTAGATGGGCCAGGTGTTTGTGTCGGCCACTTGGGTCACTGAGCTTAGTCATCCAGCGACCTCGGTGCAAATTTTAGGACTAAAAATAATATTGTGAGGTGTGAGGTGTTAAGAATAGACTGAAAATGAGTTGAAATTATGGTTATTGAGGTTAATAATACTTTGGGATCAAAATGACTCCCAAATTCTATGATTTAAGCTGTTTTTTAGGGTTTTTTGAAAAAAACACCCGAATCCAAAACACACCCGAATCCGACAAAAAAAATTCGGTGAGGTTTAGCCAAAACGCGTTCGAACCCAAAACACGGCCGCGGAACCGAACCCAAAACCAAAACACAAAACCCGAAAAATTTCCGGTGCACATCTCTAGTGGCCATGCCATGTCACTGTGCAGGAGCCAGCACCGCTCACACACTAGTCCCCGGTGCAGCCCCCAACCCCCGGGACACCCGGAGCAACAAAATGTAGATTCAGGCCACCAGGCAACGCCCCTACCTATGAAACCATGCCTCCTTTTTACCATTGCGCTGCTTATCTGCGCGCACTGCATTACAATCTCCCTCGCCACCTCTCTGGGTGTCACCAGTGATAGTGACACCTCTGCCATGCTTGTAGCAGCTGGTCCTAAGATCTACGCCTCAAGCCCTGAGTGTTTGCCCTTGTGACTTGTTGATCATCATAGCAAAGCAGATGCTTACAGAAAACTGCAGGGGCTTAGATTGAAAATAAAAAAATTTGATGGGTATAAGGTAGAGAGGAGCGGGTTCGGTTCTCCGAGAACCGAATTCCCCACGAACTCCACGTGGTTTACACTGGTCCGAGGCAGGCTCGGTTGTTCCCGCCTGACTCGGAAAACCTGAACAAGGGAAAATGTCATCATCCCGCTGTCGGATTCTCGCGAGATTCGGATTCCATATAAAGAGCTGCGCGTTGCCGCCATTTTTACTCGTGCATTGAAGAGAGAGCGGAGAGGACGTGGCTATGTTCTCTCAGTGGAAATCTCAATATCAGTGCTCAGTATCAGTGGATACTTATTGCTGCTCAGTAATACTAGTAGTGTGTCTCTCCTGCTCAGTGTCAGTTCTCAGTAGTATCCTCATCAGTGCTCAGTATCACTGCTCATTGTCTTGTGCTGCATTGTTGTGCTCAGCATACTACAGTACATTACTAATAGTCCAGTGCTGCATCTTGCTGCTCAGTGTCAGTTCTAGTATCCTCATCAGTGCTCACTATCCCTGCTCATTGCATTGTGGTGTTCTGTATACTACAGTAACATAGTAATATAGTAACATATAGTAACAAAGTTTTTGAGGTTGAATAGAGGCAAATTGCCCATCGTGTTCAACCTGTTTTAAGTTGTGATGATTCTACATACTTGCTGAATAATGTTTTATGACTAGTTAGCTACTACAACTCATGTTACCCCCGGATTAACCATGTTGATATTTTAAGTATTATAACCTTGGATAGCTTTTTCATTCAGAAATGTATCCATTCCTTTTTTAAATCCAATTACAGAGTCCGCCATTACCACCTTCCCTGGCAGGGAATTCCACATCCTGATTGCCCTAACAGTGAAGATCATAGTATCTCACCTGGCAGGTAAGTAGGAGTTGGGCCAGAGCTGTGGAGGATTGCTGCTCGGGCACCCCCTGTCAAGTGAAGGAGATCCAACTGAGGCAGCACAAGGGAACTCTCGAAAGAAGAACAAGGCTAGAGGAAGATCTGAGACAAAGAAATCTGACTTTTACCAGAGCTGACCAGAGGAAAGCACAAACACAGTCCCCCACTACCACAAATAATGCAGTCGAGTTTCCCACATTTGGGGAAATCACAGGGGTCAGCATACCCAGAATGCAATGAATGAACCTCACCCTGGGAGAACAATCTTCATGACCATGGTATCGCCTATGCAAAATAAGTATGATTTGGGATAGGGCTGGGGAGGGCCGCTGCTCAGGCACATCTCTGTCAAGTAAAGGAGATTCAACTGAGGCAGCACAAGGGAAATCTCATCTGGGGACAACAACTGCAGGGAGAACACATATTTTCAGATGAACATGGGAGGGCAGAAGGCTGCCTAATACTGAAGCACCCCCAAACAACAAACCAAATGCAACAACTAGTACAAGCATTCCTGGGGGAAGTTCTGCAGAAGACGGATTTGCATACGGTGATGTCATCCAAGCAGTGGGCCAAAGTTGGCTGGAACCCTCATCTGCATATGAAAAGAGAAAAGGGGTATGCAGGGCATGGCGGCCTTTTGCGGCGCTTGGATGACCCTTAGTTCGCATTAAACACCCCCACCCTCCTTCGGTGTGGGGCTCATGTTGCCAATGCCCCAGCCCCTGAAGCATTCAAGCTGATTTCTTACAGCAGCTTGGCACTGTAACAGCTCCAGAGCTGCTCTGTAAGGCAAGTAAAAGGGTGTGTAGTTTGCATTGTGCATTGGAAGGCACAAAGTAAGCAGACAGGAGGAGAAGTCAGGATAGTGCACAAGGGTATAAAAGGGAGGGGCTCAAGAAAAAAGAAGTGGAAACAGACAGCAAACTAGGCTGGAGAGAGACCTGAGACAAAGAGATCTGAATTATACGAGAGCCGACCAGGGGAAACACAAATTATGCAGTCAAGTTTCCCACATTTGGGGAAATCGCAGGGGCAGCACACCCAGAGTGCAATGGGTGAGCCTTGCCCTGGGAGAAGCACCTTCATGATCATAGTATCTCACCTGGCAGGTAAGTAGGAGTTGGGCTTGAGCTGGGGAGGGTCGCTGCTCGGGCACCCCCCTGTCAAGTGAAGGAGATCCAACTGAGGCAGCACAAGGGAACTCTCGAAAGAAGAACAAGGCTAGAGGAAGATCTGAAACAAAGAAATCTGACTTTTACCAGAGCTGACCAGAGGAAAACACAAACACAGTCCCCCACTACCACAAATAATGCAGTCGAGTTACCCACATTTGGGGAAATCACAGGGGTCAGCATACCCAGAATGCAATGAATGAACCTCACCCTGGGAGAATAATCTTCATGACCATGGTATCTCCTATGCAAAATAAGTATGATTTGGGATAGGGCTGGGGAGGGCCGCTGCTCAGGCACATCTCTGTCAAGTAAAGGAGATTCAACTGAGGCAGCACAAGGGAACTCTCATCTGGGACAACAACTGCAGGGAGAACACATATTTTCAGATGAACATGGGAGGGCAGAAGGCTGCCTAATACTGAAGCACCCCCAAACAACAAACCAAATGCAACAACTAGTGCAAGCATTCCTGGGGGAAGGCCTGCCGCAGATTGATTTGCATATGGTGATGTCATCCAAGCAGTGGGTCAAAGTTGGCTTCAACCTTCGTCTGCATATGAAAAGAGAAAAGGGGCGTGCAGGGCATGGCGGCCTTTTGCGGTGCTTGGATGACCCTTAGTTTGCATTAAACACCCCCACCCTCCTTCGGTGTGGGTCTCATGTTGGCCATGCCCCAGCCCCTGAAGCATTCAAGCTGATTTCTTGCAGCAGCTTGGCACTGTAACAGCTCCAGAGCTGCTCTGTAATGCAAGTAAAAGGGTGTGGGCCCTGCAGCACTACCTGTAGTTTGCATTGTGCATTGGAAGGCACAAAGTAAGCAGACAGGAGGAGAAGTCAGGATAGTGCACAAGGGTATAAAAGGGAGGGGCTCAAGAAAAAAGAAGTGGAAACAGACAGCAAACTAGGCTGTAGAGAGACCTGAGACAAAGAGATCTGAATTATACGAGAGCCGACCAGGGGAAACACAAATTCTGCAGTCAAGTTTCCCACATTTGGGGAAATCGCAGGGGCAGCACACCCAGAGTGCAATGGGTGAGCCTTGCCCTGGGAGAAGCACCTTCATGATCATAGTATCTCACCTGGCAGGTAAGTAGGAGTTGGGCTAGAGCTGGGGAGGGTCGCTGCTCGGGCACCCCCCTGTCAAGTGAAGGAGATCCAACTGAGGCAGCACAAGGGAACTCTCGAAAGAAGAACAAGGCTAGAGGAAGATCTGAGACAAAGAAATCTGACTTTTACCAGAGCTGACCAGAGGAAAACACAAACACAGTCCCCCACTACAACAAATAATGCAGTCGAGTTACCCACATTTGGGGAAATCACAGGGGTCAGCATACCCAGAATGCAATGAATGAACCTCACCCTGGGAGAACAATCTTCATGACCATGGTATCTCCTATGCAAAATAAGTATGATTTGGGATAGGGCTGGGGAGGGCCGCTGCTCAGGCACATCTCTGTCAAGTAAAGGAGATTCAACTGAGGCAGCACAAGGGAACTCTCATCTGGGGACAACAACTGCAGGGAGAACACATATTTTCAGATGAACATGGGAGGGAAGAAGGCTGCCTAATACTGAAGCACCCCCAAACAACAAACCAAATGCAACAACTAGTGCAAGCATTCCTGGGGGAAGGCCTGCAGCAGATGGATTTGCATATGGTGATGTCATCCAAGCAGTGGGTCAAAGTTGGCTTCAACCCTCATCTGCATGTGAAAAGAGAAAAGGGGCGTGCAGGGCATGGCGGCCTTTTGCGGCGCTTGGATGACCCCTAGTCCGCATTAAACACCTCCACCCTCCTTCGGTGTGGGGCTCATGTTGGCTATGCCTCAGCCCCTGAAGCATTCAAGCTGATTTCTTGCAGTAGCTGGGCTCTGTAACAGCTCCAGAGCTGCTCTGTACGGCAAGTAAAAGGGTGTGGGCCCTGCAGCACTACCTGTAGTTTGCATTGTGCATTGGAAGGCACAAAGTAAGCAGACGGGAGAAGTCAGGATAGTGCGCAAGGGCATAGAAGGGAGCAGCTCAAGAAAAGAGAAGTGGAAACAGACAGCAAACTAGGCTGGAGAGAGACCTGAGACAAAGAGATCTGAATTATACGAGAGCCGACCAGGGGAAACACAAATTATGCAGTCAAGTTTCCCACATTTGGGGAAATCGCAGGAGCAGCACACCCAGAGTGCAATGGGTGAGCCTTGCTGTCACGTTTGAATAGAGAAAGGAGGATCACAAATTATATGTGATCTAAGGTGTGGTGATTACCTGCAGGAATAATCACCAATAATGTTTTCAAGTGACTGTATATATATAATTTTGTATTCTTTCAGCCGAGATGTGACAACATGGCTGACATGCAATGTCCTGCATTTGACCCCCATAGGTCCAGGCCAAGAGAGATCTGCAGTCCATTTAAAGTAATCCAAAACTGGGATTGATATTTTAGCTTTTATTTTTACTTAAAGTACAATAACTTTTACCATTTTAATTTGTTTTAATAGTATATTGACAGTATTGTTTTCTTTCAAAAATCCACTTAATTTTCTTTACCCTATTATTAAAATGGTAATTGACAAAAACAAACTACATTGTCACCAGAAGAGCAGTACAATAGTTTTTGAGGTTGAATAGAGGCAAATTGCCCATCGTGTTCAACCTGTTTTAAGTTGTGATGATTCTACATACTTGCTGAATAATGTTTTATGACTAGTTAACTACTATAACTCATGTTACCCCCGGATTAACCATGTTGATATTTTAAGTATTATAACCTTGGATAGCTTTTTCATTCAGAAATGTATCCATTCCTTTTTTAAATCCAATTACAGAGTCCGCCATTACCACCTTCCCTGGCAGGGAATTCCACATCCTGATTGCCCTAACAGTGAAGAACCCTTTCCTCCATTGCATTCTGAATTTCCTCCAGTCGCAGCGAGTGACCACGTGTTCTTTTATTAAATAATTCCTCTGATAACTCTTTGTTATGTATCTTTACATATTTGAAGATATTAATAATATCTCCTCTTAGGCACCTCTTTTCTAGTGTATACATATTCAGCCTAGTAAGTCTTGGGTATGGGTGAAGATGTTTCTCACAAAATTGTTGCACCAAAGCATCATTGAAATTCAAGCTGGAAAGATGATTTTAATATATCACTTGTACATTTTGTACTGCTCTTCTGGTGACAATGTAGTTTGTTTTTGTCAATTACCATTTTAATAATAGGGTAAAGAAAATTAAGTGGATTTTTGAAAGAAAACAATACTGTCAATATACTATTAAAACAAATTAAAATGGTAAAAGTTATTGTACTTTAAGTAAAAATAAAAGAGCCAAAATATCAATCCCAGTTTTGGATTACTTTAATTAACAAAAAACAATGCATATAGCAGAGGATAGTTTCAATCTGCCTACCTCTGGGTTATGGGCCCAGCATGCTTCCGTTGCAGTACTCTGCTGCTCATGTAAGTGCAAGAGATCCTGAAGCACTCACTCATCATGGGAAAGTACCAATGTGTTTCTTACAAAAACTCTCCAGATTATTGACTTTTTAAAGTTTTTCTAGGAAACGTTCTAGATGAATGCTTATTAGCCTTTGTCAGTATATACTTTTACGAGGTGTCTCTGTGGTGCAATCGGTTAGCATGTTTGGCTATTAACCAAAAGGTTGGTGGTTCAATCCCACCCATGGATGTAATTGACCTTGTGATTAGATTTTGGTAATCTTTAAGTAGACAAGTCAAAATGTCAAACTCCCTTTTATGGTGTAGGGTACCTGGCCTTCTCTGATGTAATCAGAGTTAGATTTGATTAAGTGATTTTATAAAAAACAGCTAGGAAGCACAATTTAGCAGTGGGTTGCAGAGAAAAAAAACTATGCTGGCAGAAAAGTCCAATTGAGTGATTAAACAGCTCTTCATTTTCTGATTTTATGTTTATGCTAACAAATTTGCTCTCTGAAAAGTGTCCACAAAGTAAAGTCTCTGATTAACACCTTTGTAGGAATGGTTTTTCACCTATTACTGAATTAAACTTGCTTCATTGGAAAGGCAGCAAGATGCATCCTCATTTCAATGTCTACTGAAATAATACAGGTTGACACCAGGAAACATAAACGTCACTGCATCCTTGCTGCTTCCTCATGGGGAAGTCTGTTTAATGTGAAAACAAGGTGATATCTAATCAGCACACAGGTAAGGAATTAAGAAAATCTTTCTTTATGGGTGAAGATGTTTCTCACAAAATTGTTGCACCAAAGCATCATTGAAATTCAAGCTGGAATGATGATTTTAATATATCACTTGTACATTTTGTACTGCTCTTCTGGTGACAATGTAGTTTGTTTTTGTCAATTACCATTTTAATAATAGGGTAAAGAAAATTAAGTGGATTTTTGAAAGAAAACAATACTGTCAATATACTATTAAAACAAATTAAAATGGTAAAAGTTATTGTACTTTAAGTAAAAATAAAAGAGCCAAAATATCAATCCCAGTTTTGGATTACTTTAATTAACAAAAAACAATGCATATAGCAGAAGATAGTTTCAATCTGCCTACCTCTGGGTTATGGGCCCAGCATGCTTCCGTTGCAGTACTCTGCTGCTCATGTAAGTGCAAGAGATCCTGAAGCACTCACTCATCATGGGAAAGTAGCAATGTGTTTCTTACAAAAACTCTCCAGATTATTGACTTTTTAAAGTTTTTCTAGGAAACGTTCTAGATGAATGCTTATTAGCCTTTGTCAGAATGGACTTTTACGAGGTGTCTCTGTGGTGCAATCGGTTAGCATGTTTGGCTATTAACCAAAAGGTTGGTGGTTCAATCCCACCCAGGGATGTAATTGACCTTGTGATCAGATTTTGGTGATCTTTAAGTAGACAAGTCAAAATTTCAAACCCCCTCTTATGGTGTAGGGTACCTGGCCTTCTCTGATGTAATCAGAGTTAGATTTGATTAAGTGATTTTATAAAAAACAGCTAGGAAGCACAATTTAGCAGTGGGTTGCAGAGAAAAAAAAATTATGCTGGCAGAAAAGTCCAATTGAGTGATTAAACAGCTCTTCATTTTCTGACTTTATTTTTATGCTAACAAATTTGCTCTCTGAAAAGTGTCCACAAAGCCAAGTCTCTGATTAACACCTTTGTAGGAATGTTTTTTCACCTATTACTGAATTAAACTTGCTACATTGGAAAGGCAGCAAGATGCATCCTCATTTCAATGTCTACTGAAATAATACAGGTTGACACCAGGAAACATAAACGTTACTGCATCCTTGCTGCTTTCTCATGTGGAAGTCTGTTTAATGTGAAAACAAGGTAATATCTAATCAGCACACAGATAAGGAATTAAGAAAATCTTTCTTTATGGGTGAAGATGTTTCTCACAAAATTGTTGTCCCAATGCATCATTGAAATTCAAGATGGAAGATGATTTTAATATATCACTTGTACATTTTGCATTGCTCTTCTGGTGACAGATTTCCCCAAATGTGGGAAACTTGACTGCATAATTTGTGTTTCCCCTGGTCGGCTCTCGTATAATTCAGATCTCTTTGTCTCAGGTCTCTCTCCAGCCTAGTTTGCTGTCTGTTTCCACTTCTCTTTTCTTGAGCTGCTCCCTTCTATGCCCTTTCGCACTATCCTGACTTCTCCCGTCTGCTTACTTTGTGCCTTCCAATGCACAATGCAAACTACAGGTAGTGCTGCAGGGCCCACACCCTTTTACTTGCCGTACAGAGCAGCTCTAGAGCTGTTACAGTGCCCAGCTGCTGCAAGAAATCAGCTTGTATGCTTCAGGGGCTGGGGCATAGCCAACATGAGCCCCACACCGAAGGAGGGTGGAGGTGTTTAATGCGAACTAGGGGTCATCCAAGCGCCGCAAAAGGCCGCCATGCCCTGCACGCTCCTTTTCTCTTTTCATATGCAGACGAGGGTTGAAGCCAACTTTGACCCACTGCTTGGATGACATCACCATATGCAAATCCATCTGCTGCAGGCCTTCCCCCAGGAATGCTTGCACTAGTTGTTGCATTTGGTTTGTTGTTTGGGGGTGCTTCAGTATTAGGCAGCCTTCTTCCCTCCCATGTTCATCTGAAAATATGTGTTCTCCCTGCAGTTGTTGTCCCCAGATGAGAGTTCCCTTGTGCTGCCTCAGTTGAATCTCCTTTACTTGACAGAGATGTGCCTGAGCAGCGGCCCTCCCCAGCCCTATCCCAAATCATACTTATTTTGCATAGGAGATACCATGGTCATGAAGATTGTTCTCCCAGGGTGAGGTTCATTCATTGCATTCTGGGTATGCTGACCCCTGTGATTTCCCCAAATGTGGGTAACTCGACTGCATTATTTGTTGTAGTGGGGGACTGTGTTTGTGTTTTCCTCTGGTCAGCTCTGGTAAAAGTCAGATTTCTTTGTCTCAGATCTTCCTCTAGCCTTGTTCTTCTTTCGAGAGTTCCCTTGTGCTGCCTCAGTTGGATCTCCTTCACTTGACAGGGGGGTGCCCGAGCAGCGACCCTCCACAGCTCTAGCCCAACTCCTACTTACCTGCCAGGTGAGATACTATGATCATGAAGGTGCTTCTCCCAGGGCAAGGCTCACCCATTGCACTCTGGGTGTGCTGCCCCTGCGATTTCCCCAAATGTGGGAAACTTGACTGCAGAATTTGTGTTTCCCCTGGTCGGCTCTCGTATAATTCAGATCTCTTTGTCTCAGGTCTCTCTACAGCCTAGTTTGCTGTCTGTTTCCACTTCTTTTTTCTTGAGCCCCTCCCTTTTATACCCTTGTGCACTATCCTGACTTCTCCTCCTGTCTGCTTACTTTGTGCCTTCCAATGCACAATGCAAACTACAGGTAGTGCTGCAGGGCCCACACCCTTTTACTTGCCTTACAGAGCAGCTCTGGAGCTGTTACAGTGCCATGCTGCTGCAAGAAATCAGCTTGAATGCTTCAGGGGCTGGGGCATGGCCAACATGAGACCCACACCGAAGGAGGGTGGGGGTGTTTAATGCAAACTAAGGGTCATCCAAGCACCGCAAAAGGCCGCCATGCCCTGCACGCCCCTTTTCTCTTTTCATATGCAGACGAAGGTTGTAGCCAACTTTGACCCACTGCTTGGATGACATCACCATATGCAAATCCATCTGCGGCAGGCCTTCCCCCAGGAATGCTTGCACTAGTTGTTGCATTTGGTTTGTTGTTTGGGGGTGCTTCAGTATTAGGCAGCCTTCTGCCCTCCCATGTTCATCTGAAAATATGTGTTCTCCCTGCAGTTGTTGTCCCCAGATGAGAGTTCCCTTGTGCTGCCTCAGTTGAATCTCCTTTACTTGACAGAGATGTGCCTGAGCAGCGGCCCTCCCCAGCCCTATCCCAAATCATACTTATTTTGCATAGGAGATACCATGGTCATGAAGATTATTCTCCCAGGGTGAGGTTCATTCATTGCATTCTGGGTATGCTGACCCCTGTGATTTCCCCAAATGTGGGTAACTCGACTGCATTATTTGTGGTAGTGGGGGACTGTGTTTGTGTTTTCCTCTGGTCAGCTCTGGTAAAAGTCAGATTTCTTTGTTTCAGATCTTCCTCTAGCCTTGTTCTTCTTTCGAGAGTTCCCTTGTGCTGCCTCAGTTGGATCTCCTTCACTTGACAGGGGGGTGCCCGAGCAGCGACCCTCCCCAGCTCAAGCCCAACTCCTACTTACCTGCCAGGTGAGATACTATGATCATGAAGGTGCTTCTCTCAGGGCAAGGCTCACCCATTGCACTCTGGGTGTGCTGCCCCTGCGATTTCCCCAAATGTGGGAAACTTGACTGCATAATTTGTGTTTCCCCTGGTCGGCTCTCGTATAATTCAGATCTCTTTGTCTCAGGTCTCTCTCCAGCCTAGTTTGCTGTCTGTTTCCACTTCTTTTTTCTTGAGCCCCTCCCTTTTATACCCTTGTGCACTATCCTGACTTCTCCTCCTGTCTGCTTACTTTGTGCCTTCCAATGCACAATGCAAACTACACACCCTTTTACTTGCCTTACAGAGCAGCTCTGGAGCTGTTACAGTGCCAAGCTGCTGTAAGAAATCAGCTTGAATGCTTCAGGGGCTGGGGCATTGTCAACATGAGCCCCACACCGAAGGAGGGTGGGGGTGTTTAATGCGAACTAAGGGTCATCCAAGTGCCGCAAAAGGCCGCCATGCCCTGCATACCCCTTTTCTCTTTTCATATGCAGATGAGGGTTCCAGACAACTTTGGCCCACTGCTTGGATGACATCACCGTATGCAAATCCGTCTTCTGCAGAACTTCCCCCAGGAATGCTTGTACTAGTTGTTGCATTTGGTTTGTTGTTTGGGGGTGCTTCAGTATTAGGCAGCCTTCTGCCCTCCCATGTTCATCTGAAAATATGTGTTCTCCCTGCAGTTGTTGTCCCCAGATGAGAGTTCCCTTGTGCTGCCTCAGTTGAATCTCCTTTACTTGACAGAGATGTGCCTGAGCAGCGGCCCTCCCCAGCCCTATCCCAAATCATACTTATTTTGCATAGGCGATACCATGGTCATGAAGATTGTTCTCCCAGGGTGAGGTTCATTCATTGCATTCTGGGTATGCTGACCCCTGTGATTTCCCCAAATGTGGGAAACTCGACTGCATTATTTGTGGTAGTGGGGGACTGTGTTTGTGCTTTCCTCTGGTCAGCTCTGGTAAAAGTCAGATTTCTTTGTCTCAGATCTTCCTCTAGCCTTGTTCTTCTTTCGAGAGTTCCCTTGTGCTGCCTCAGTTGGATCTCCTTCACTTGACAGGGGGTGCCCGAGCAGCAATCCTCCACAGCTCTGGCCCAACTCCTACTTACCTGCCAGGTGAGATACTATGATCTTCACTGTTAGGGCAATCAGGATGTGGAATTCCCTGCCAGGGAAGGTGGTAATGGCGGACTCTGTAATTGGATTTAAAAAAGGAATGGATACATTTCTGAATGAAAAAGCTATCCAAGGTTATAATACTTAAAATATCAACATGGTTAATCCGGGGGTAACATGAGTTGTAGTAGCTAACTAGTCATAAAACATTATTCAGCAAGTATGTAGAATCATCACAACTTAAAACAGGTTGAACACGATGGGCAATTTGCCTCTATTCAACCTCAAAAACTATGTTACTATATGTTACTATATTACTATGTTACTGTAGTATACAGAACACCACAATGCAATGAGCAGTGATAGTGAGCACTGATGAGGATACTAGAACTGACACTGAGCAGCAAGATGCAGCACTGGACTATTAGTAATGTACTGTAGTATGCTGAGCACAACAATGCAGCACAAGACAATGAGCAGTGATACTGAGCACTGATGAGGATACTACTGAGAACTGACACTGAGCAGGAGAGACACACTACTAGTATTACTGAGCAGCAATAAGTATCCACTGATAC
Source organism: Pseudophryne corroboree (assembly GCF_028390025.1). Taxonomy (NCBI): domain Eukaryota; kingdom Metazoa; phylum Chordata; class Amphibia; order Anura; family Myobatrachidae; genus Pseudophryne; species Pseudophryne corroboree. The sequence goes on along the minus strand of NW_026970494.1, from coordinate 39,702 downwards.
TGAGCACTGATATTGAGATTTCCACTGAGAGAACATAGCCACGTCCTCTCCGCTCTCTCTTCAATGCACGAGTAAAAATGGCGGCAACGCGCAGCTCTTTATATGGAATCCGAATCTCGCGAGAATCCGACAGCGGGATGATGACATTTTCCCTTGTTCAGGTTTTCCGAGTCAGGCGGGAACAACCGAGCCTACCTCGTACCAGTGTAAACCACGTGGAGTTCGTGGGGAATTCGGTTCTCGGAGAACCGAACCCGCTCCTCTCTACCTTATACCCATCAATTTTTTTTATTTTCAATCTAAGCCCCTGCAGTTTTCTGTAAGCATCTGCTTTGCTATGATGATCAACAAGTCACAAGGGCAAACACTCAGGGCTTGAGGCGTAGATCTTAGGACCAGCTGCTACAAGCATGGCAGAGGTGTCACTATCACTGGTGACACCCAGAGAGGTGGCGAGGGAGATTGTAATGCAGTGCGCGCAGATAAGCAGCGCAATGGTAAAAAGGAGGCATGGTTTCATAGGTAGGGGCGTGGCCTGGTGGCCTGAATCTACATTTTGTTGCTCCGGGTGTCCCGGGGGTTGGGGGCTGCACCGGAGACTAGTGTGTGAGCGGTGCTGGCTCCTGCACAGTGACATGGCATGGCCACTAGAGATGTGCACCGGAAATTTTTCGGGTTTTGTGTTTTGGTTTTGGGTTCGGTTCCGCGGCCGTGTTTTGGGTTCGAACGCGTTTTGGCTAAACCTCACCGAATTTTTTTTGTCGGATTCGGGTGTGTTTTGGATTCGGGTGTTTTTTTCAAAAAACCCTAAAAAACAGCTTAAATCATAGAATTTGGGAGTCATTTTGATCCCAAAGTATTATTAACCTCAATAACCATAATTTCCACTCATTTTCAGTCTATTCTTAACACCTCACACCTCACAATATTATTTTTAGTCCTAAAATTTGCACCGAGGTCGCTGGATGACTAAGCTCAGTGACCCAAGTGGCCGACACAAACACCTGGCCCATCTAGGAGTGGCACTGCAGTGTCACGCATGATGGCCCTTCCAAAAAACACTCCCCAAACAGCACATGACGCAAAGAAAAAAAGAGGCGCAATGAGGTAGCTGTGTGACTAAGCTCAGCGACCCAAGTGGCCGACACAAACACCTGGCCCATCTAGGAGTGGCACTGCAGTGTCACGCAGGATGGCCCTTCCAAAAAACACTCCCCAAACAGCACATGACGCAAAGAAAAAAAGAGGTGCAATGAGGTAGCTGTGTGACTAAGCTCAGCGACCCAAGTGGCCGACACAAACACCTGGCCCATCTAGGAGTGGCACTGCAGTGTCACGCAGGATGGCCCTTCCAAAAACACTCCCCAAACAGCACATGACGCAAAGAAAAAAAGAGGCGCAATGAGGTAGCTGTGTGACTAAGCTCAGCGACCCAAGTGGCCGACACAAACACCTGGCCCATCTAGGAGTGGCACTGCAGTGTCACGCAGGATGGCCCTTCCAAAAAACACTCCCCAAACAGCACATGACGCAAAGAAAAAAAGAGGCGCAATGAGGTAGCTGTGTGACTAAGCTCAGCGACCCAAGTGGACGACACAAACACCTGGCCCATCTAGGAGTGTCACTGCAGTGTCACGCAGGATGGCCCTTCCAAAAAACACTCCCCAAACAGCACATGACGCAAAGAAAAAAAGAGGCGCAATGAGGTAGCTGTGTGACTAAGCTCTGCGACCCAAGTGGCCGACACAAACACCTGGCCCATCTAGGAGTGGCACTGCAGTGTCACGCAGGATGGCCCTTCCAAAAAACACTCCCCAAACAGCACATGACGCAAAGAAAAATAAAAGAAAAAAGAGGTGCAAGGTGGAATTGCCTTGGGCCCTCCCACCCACCCTTATGTTGTATAAACAGGACATGCACACTTTAACCAACCCATCATTTCAGTGACAGGGTCTGCCACACGACTGTGACTGAAATGACGGGTTGGTTTGGACCCCCACCAAAAAAGAAGCAATTAATCTCTCCTTGCACAAACTGGCTCTATAGAGGCAAGATGTCCACCTCATCATCATCCTCCGATTCATCACCGTGTACATCCCCCTCCTCACAGATTATCAATTCGTCCCCACTGGAATCCACCATCTCAGCTTCCTGTGTACTTTGTGGAGGCAATTGCTGCTGGTCAATGTCTCCACGGAGAAATTGATTATAATTCATTTTAATGAACATCATCTTCTCCACATTTTCTGGAAGTAACCTCGTACGCCGATTGCTGACAAGGTGAGCGGCGGCACTAAACACTCTTTCGGAGTACACACTTGTGGGAGGGCAACTTAGGTAGAATAAAGCCAGTTTGTGCAAGGGCCTCCAAATTGCCTCTTTTTCCTGCCAGTATACGTACGGACTGTCTGACATGCCTACTTGGATGCGGTCACTCATATAATCCTCCACCATTCTTTCAATGGTGAGAGAATCATATGCAGTGACAGTAGACGACATGTCCGTAATCGTTGGCAGGTCCTTCAGTCCGGACCAGATGTCAGCATCAGCAGTCGCTCCAGACTGCCCTGCATCACCGCCAGCGGGTGGGCTCGGAATTCTGAGCCTTTTCCTCGCACCCCCAATTGCGGGAGAATGTGAAGGAGGAGCTGTTGACCGATCAAGTTCCGCTTGACTTGATAATTTTCTCACCAGCAGGTCTTTGAACCCCTGCAGACTTGTGTCTGCCGGAAAGAGAGATACAACGTAGGTTTTAAATCTAGGATCGAGCACGGTGGCCAAAATGTAGTGCTCTGATTTCAACAGATTGACCACCCGTGAATCCTGGTTAAGCGAATGAAGGGCTCCATCCACAAGTCCCACATGCCTAGCGGAATCGCTCTGTCTTAGCTCCTCCTTCAATGTCTCCAGCTTCTTCTGCAAAAGCCTGATGACGGGAATGACCTGACTCAGGCTGGCAGTGTCTGAACTGACTTCACGTGTGGCAAGTTCAAAAGGTTGCAGAACCTTGCACAACGTTGAAATCATTCTCCACTGCGCTTGAGACAGGTGCATTCCACCTCCTATATCGTGGTCAGATGTATAGGCTTGAATGGCCTTTTGCTGCTCCTCCATCCTCTGAAGCATATAGAGGGTTGAATTCCACCTCGTTACCACTTCTTGCTTCAGATGATGGCAGGGCAGGTTCAGGCGTTTTTGGTGTTGCTCCAGTCTTCTGTACGTGGTGCCTGTACGCCGAAAGTGTCCCGCAATTCTTGTGGCCACCGACAGCATCTCTTGCACGCCCCTGTCGTTTTTTAAATAATTCTGCACCACCAAATTCAAGGTATGTGCAAAACATGGGACGTGCTGGAATTTGCCCAGATATAATGCACGCACAATATTGCTGGCGTTGTCCGATGCCACAAATCCACAGGAGAGTCCAATTGGGGTAAGCCATTCTGTGATGATCTTCCTTAGTTGCCGTAAGAGGTTTTCAGCTGTGTGCGTATTCTGGAAAGCGGTGATACAAAGCGTAGCCTGCCTAGGAAAGAGTTGGCGTTTGCGAGATGCTGCTACTGGTGCCGCCGCTGCTGTTCTTGCGGCGGGAGTCAATACATCTACCCAGTGGGCTGTCACAGTCATATAGTCCTGAGTCTGCCCTGCTCCACTTGTCCACATGTCCGTGGTTAAGTGGACATTGGGTACAACTGCATTTTTTAGGACACTGGTGAGTCTTTTTCTGAGGTCTGTGTACATTTTCGGTATCGCCTGCCTAGAGAAATGGAACCTAGATGGTATTTGGTACCGGGGACACAGTACCTCAATCAAGTCTATAGTTGGCTCTGAAGTAATGATGGATACCGGAACCACGTTTCTCACTGCCCAGGATGCCAAGGCCTCAGTTATCCGCTTTGCAGCAGGATGACTGCTGTGATATTTCATCTTCCTTGCAAAGGACTGTTGGACAGTCAATTGCTTGGTGGAAGTAGTAAAAGTGGTCTTACGACTTCCCCTCTGGGATGACCATCGACTCCCAGCAGCAACAACAGCAGCGCCAGCAGCAGTAGGCGTTACACTCAAGGATGCATCGGAGGAATCCCAGGCAGGAGAGAACTCGTCAGAATTGCCAGTGACATGGCCTGCAGGACTATTGGCATTCCTGGGGAAGGAGGAAATTGACACTGAGGGAGTTGGTGGGGTGGTTTGCGTGAGCTTGGTTACAAGAGGAAGGGATTTACTGGTCAGTGGACTGCTTCCGCTGTCGCCCAAAGTTTTTGAACTTGTCACTGACTTATGATGAATGCGCTGCAGGTGACGTATAAGGGAGGATGTTCCGAGGTGGTTAACGTCCTTACCCCTACTTATTACAGCTTGACAAAGGCAACACACGGCTTGACACCTGTTGTCCGCATTTCTGTTGAAATACTTCCACACCGAAGAGCTGATTTTTTTGGTATTTTCACCAGGCATGTCAATGGCCATATTCCTCCCACGGACAACAGGTGTCTCGCCGGGTGCCTGACTTAAACAAACCACCTCACCATCAGAATCCTCCTTGTCAATTTCCTCCCCAGCGCCAGCAACACCCATATCCTCCTCATCCTGGTGTACTTCAACACTGACATCTTCAATCTGACTATCAGGAACTGGACTGCGGGTGCTCCTTCCAGCACTTGCAGGGGGCGTGCAAATGGTGGAAGGTGCATGCTCTTCACGTCCAGTGTTGGGAAGGTCAGGCATCGCAACCGACACAATTGGACTCTCCTTGTGGATTTGTGATTTTGAAGAACGCACAGTTCTTTGCTGTGCTTTTGCCAGCTTAAGTCTTTTCATTTTTCTAGCGAGAGGCTGAGTGCTTCCATCCTCATGTGAAGCTGAACCACTAGCCATGAACATAGGCCAGGGCCTCAGCCGTTCCTTGCCACTCCGTGTGGTAAATGGCATATTGGCAAGTTTACGCTTCTCCTCCGACGATTTTTATTTAGATTTTTGAGTCCTTTTTTTACTGATCTTTTGTGTTTTGGATTTTACATGCTCTGTACTATGACATTGGGCATCGGCCTTGGCAGACGACGTTGATGGAATTTCATCGTCTCGGCCATGACTAGTGGCAGCAGCTTCAGCACGAGGTGGAAGTGGATCTTGATCTTTCCCTATTTTTGGAACCTCAACATTTTTGTTCTCCATATTTTAATAGGCACAACTAAAAGGCACCTCAGGTAAACAATGGAGATGGATGGATACTAGTATACTTATGGATGACGAGTGACTGACGACACAGAGGTAGCTACAGCCGTGGACTACCGTACTGCGTCTGCTAGTATAGAGATGATAATTAATGATATAAAAAAATATATATATAACTACTGTAGGTATATATAATATAATGACGGACCTGGTGGACACTGTCAGCAGACTGCTAAACTACTAGTATGAAGAAGATAGAAAAAAACTTGCACCACAGGTAGGTAGGTATACAATTATGGACGAGCACTGACGACACAGAGATAGCCACAGCCGTGGCCTACCGTACTGCGTCTGCTAGTATAGAGATGATAATTAATGATATAAAAAAAATATATATAACTACTGTAGGTATATATAATATAATGATGGACCTGGTGGACACTGTCAGCAGACTGCTAAACTACTAGTATGAAGAAGATAGAAAAAAAAACCCACCACAGTTAGGTATACAATTATGGACGAGTGACGACACAGAGGTAGGTACAGCCGTGCACTACCGTACTGCGTCTGCTAGTATAGATAATATACTAAATATATTACTACTGTAGGTATATAATATAATGACGGACCTGGTGGACACTGTCAGCAGACTCCTAAACTACTAGTATGAAGAAGATAGAAAAAAAAACCCCACCACAGGTAGGTATACAATTATGGACGAGCACTGACGACACAGAGGTAGGTACAGCCGTGGACTACCGTACTGCGTCTGCTAGTATAGATAATATAATAAATATATTACTACTGTAGGTATATAATATAATGACGGACCTGGTGGACACTGTCAGCAGACTGCTAAACTACTAGTATGAAGAAGATAAAAAAAAAACCCCACCACAGGTAGGTAGGTATACAATTATGGACGAGCACTGACGACACAGAGATAGCCACAGCCGTGGACTACCGTACTGCGTCTGCTAGTATAGATAATATAATAAATATATTACTACTGTAGGTATATAATATAATGATGGACCTGGTGGACACTGTCAGTAGACTCCTAAACTACTAGTATGAAGAAGATAGAAAAAAAAAAACCACCACAGGTAGGTAGGTATACAATTATGGACGAGCACTGACGACACAGAGATAGCCACAGCCGTGGACTACCGTACTGCGTCTGCTAATATAGAGATGATATAGATGAAAAAAAAAATATAACACTACTGCAGATAAATATTTATATAATATATGTATGACGGACCTGCTGGACACTGTCAGCAGAATGCGTTTATAGAATAAAAAAAAAACACCACAGGAGTGTTTAACTTTTTCAGGCAGACAATATACTGGTGGTCACACTGGCAGCAAAAGTGTGCACTGTACTCCTGCTATAACTGCTCCCCAGTCTCCCCCACAATTAAGCTGTGTGAGCAGTGAGCACTCAGCACAGTCAGATATACATAGATGATATATCATGCAGCACACTGAGGCTGAGCACAGATATGGTATGTGTATCGTTTTTTTTCAGGCAGAGAACGGATTATAAATAATAAAACTGGTGGTCACTATCAGCAAAACTCTGCACTACTGAGTACTCCTGACAAGTTCAACTGCTCCCCAAATTAGTAGTAAATCAAATGTCACTCGTCTCTATCTTCTAATCTAAACGGAGAGGACGCCAGCCACGTCCTCTCCCTATCAATCTCAATGCACGTGTGAAAATGGCGGCGACGCGCGGCTCCTTATATAGAATCCAAGTCTCGTGAGAATCCGACAGCGGGATGATGACGTTCGGGCGCGCTCGGGTTAACCGAGCAAGGCGGGAGGATCCGAGTCTGCTCGGACCCGTGCAAAAAAGGGTGAAGTTCGGGCGGGTTCGGATTCCGAGGAACCGAACCCGCTCATCTCTTATGGCCACCCAGCATGACGCCTCCCTTCTTGACCATGCTGTAATTGCAGTCGCACTGCAGTTCAGCGTGATCATAAAAAATGGTGTAGCCTCCTGCTGGTGCAGACTGTATGTGCGCGCAGGAAGCCGCCACCATTTTTGTGATCACAGCGGCTGAATGTGATGTCATACAGCCGCTGTGACCACGCCCCCTGTGTCTCCTCCATTGCAGACCCCATTTTGAAGCCTTGCCCCCGCACCGCTCCATCCCTGACTTGGAAATGGAGTGTTGCTGACCCCCCTCTCCCCCCCTGCCCCGATTGACAGGCAGAGGCGATCGCATTCTCTGCGGGGTGCCGCAGAAAATGCAGGCACATGCGTATGCTCTTAGCAATTTTTGCAGTTGGATCACTTATTGTGATTGCAATCCAACCTGAATCAGGCCCTATTACCTATCACAATGCGCTGCGGGCAGTACAAAATTGGTTTAATATAGGAGAAAAACCCCCAGACCTGTGCTCCTTAACTGTACCTGGTGGCTAGTGGAGCGGCTGCCCAGTAATCAGTGTCCACGCCAGTGCGCACACGGTCCACCCCCTACGGCCACGCTCCCCTTCATCAGCGGCCTCGTGATCCGGAAGGGCGGTGTGTGTGTGACTGACCTTAGGAAGAAACCGGAGCCTCCGCTGCAGTGACCCAGCAACCAGGGCACGGGAGTATACAGCGCCGCTGGGAGTGATGAAGCTGCAGTAAAGATGTCTATTAGACCTAGCCTGCTGCAGCCCTTGTAGATTCTCATAAAACAAGTTCTTCTTTTCTTGTCAAAATGAATAGCTAAGAATAGGCTGCCTGAGGCAGGCCCCTGTTAAGTGGCCTGCTACTGAAGGCACCAACTACAAACTGAGCTCCCTGTTCATGGAAGCGGAGTTATAGAGGAGGATGCACTGAGCATCTTGGGAACAGTCAAAAGCTTTGAGCCGGTTGGTGCCTCAGATCAAGATCCTACTCTACACCCCAATGTGAATCCTTGTGGAGTCCTGTGTACCCCACAGAAGAAATTAATGTGTCACACCCATTGGCAGCAACCTTAGAATAGCTGCTGATGGGCACAATTGAGAAAGGAAGGGGGGGGGGGGGACATTTGAATCCAGCACATAGATGCAATTCAAATATGTAATTTGTACCTTCCTATTTTAAAATATAATGGATGAACTTCACCCTGTGAGAACAATCTTCATGATCAAGAGATCTCATATGCAAAATAAGTATGAGTTGGGATAGGGCTGGGGAGGGTGGCTGCTCGGCCCCTCCCCCGTCAAGTTAAGGAGATTCAACTGAGGAAGCACAAGGGAACTCTCGTCTGGGGACAACAACTGCAGGGAGACCACATCTTTTCAGATGAACATGGGAGGGCAGAAGGCTGCCTAATACTGAAGCACCATCAAATATCAAACCATATGCAACAACTAGTACAAGCATTCCTGGGGGAAGGTCTGCAGCAGACGGATTTGCATACGGTGATGTCATCCAAGCAGTGGGCCAAAGTTGGCTGGAACCCTCATTTGCATATGAAAAGAGAAAAGGGGCATGCAGGGCATGGCGGCCTTTTGCGGTGCTTGGATGACCCCTAGTTCGCATTAAACACCCCCACCCTCCTTTGGTGTTGGGCTCATGTTGGCTATGCCCCAGCCCCTGAAGCATTCAAGCTGATTTCTTGCAGCAGCTGGGCACTGTAACAGCTCCAGAGCTGCTCTGTAAGGCAACTAAAAGGGTGTGGGCCCTGCAGCACTACCTGTAGTTCGCATTGTGTGTTGGAAGGCACAAAGTAAGCAGACGGGAGAAGTCAGGATAGTGCGCAAGGGCATAGAAGGCAGTGGCTCCAGAAAAGAGAAGTGGAAACAGACAGCAAACTAGGCTGGAGAGAGACCTGAGACAAAGAGATCTGAATTATACGAGAGCCGACCAGGGGAAACACAAATTATGCAATCAAGTTTCCCACATTTGGGGAAATCGCAGGAGCAGCACACCCAGAGTGCAATGGGTGAGCCTAGCCCTGGGAGAAGCACCTTCATGATCATAGTATCTCACCTGGCAGGTAAGTAGGAGTTGGGCTAGAGCTGGGGAGGGTCACTGCTCGGGCACCCCCCTGTCAAGTGAAGGAGATCCAACTGAGGCAGCACAAGGGAACTCTCGAAAGAAGAACAAGGCTAGAGGAATATATGAGACAAAGAAATCTGACTTTTACCAGAGCTGACCAGAGGAAAACACAAACACAGTCCCCCACTACCACAAAAAATGCAGGCGAGTTTCCCACATTTGGGGAAATCACAGGGGTCAGCATACCCAGAATGCAATGAATGAACCTCACCCTGGGTGAACAATCTTCATGACCATGGTGTCTCCTATGCAAAATAAGTATGATTTGGGATAGGGCTGGGAGGGCCGCTGCTCAGGCACATCTCTGTCAAGTAAAGGAGATTCAACTGAGGCAGCACAAGGGAACTCTCATCTGGGGACAACAACTGCAGGGAGAACACATATTTTCAGATGAACATGGGAGGGCAGAAGGCTGCCTAAAACTGAAGCACCCCCAAACAACAAACCAAATGCAACAACTAGTGCAAGCATTCCTGGGGGAAGGCCTGCCGCAGATGGATTTGCATATGGTGATGTCATCCAAGCAGTGGGTCAAAGTTGGCTTCAACCCTCATCTGCATATGAAAAGAGAAAAGGGGCGTGCAGGGCATGGCGGCCTTTTGCGGTGCTTGGATGACCCCTAGTTCGCATTAAACACCCCCACCCACCTTTGGTGTGGGGCTCATGTTGGCCATGCCCCATCCCCTGAAGCATTCAAGCTGATTTCTTGCAGCAGCTGGGCACTGTAACAGCTCCAGAGCTGCTCTGTAAGGCAAGTAAAAGATTGTGTGGGCCCTGCAGCACTACCTGTAGTTTGCATTGTGCATTGGAAGGCACAAAGTAAGCAGACGGGAGGAGAAGTCAGGATAGTGCACAAGGGTATAGAAGGGAGGGGCTCAAGATAAAAGAAGTGGAAACAGACAGCAAACTAGGCTGGAGAAAGACCTGAGACAAAGAGATCTGAATTATACGAGAGCCGACCAGAGGAAACACAAATTATGCAGTCAAGTGTCCCACATTTGGGGAAATCGTAGGAGCAGCACACCCAGAGTGCAATGGGTGAGCCTTGCCCTGGGAGAAGCAACTTCCTGATCATAGTATCTCACCTGGCAGGTAAGTAGGAGTTGGGCTAGAGCTGGGGAGGGTCGCTGCTCGGGCACCCCCCTGTCAAGTGAAGGAGATCCAACTGAGGCAGCACAAAGAAACTCTCGAAAGAAGAACAAGGCTAGAGGAAGATCTGAGACAAAGAAATCTGACTTTTACCAGAGCTGACCAGAGGAAAGCACAAACACAGTCCCCCACTACCACAAATAATGCAGTCGAGTTTCCCACATTTGGGGAAATCACAGGGGTCAGCATACCCAGAATGCAATGAATGAACCTCACCCTGGGAGAACAATCTTCATGACCATGGTAACTCCTATGCAAAATAAGTATGATTTGGGATAGGGCTGGGGAGGGCCGCTGCTCAGGCACATCTCTGTCAAGTAAAGGAGATTCAACTGAGGCAGCACAAGGGAACTCTCATCTGGGTACAACAACTGCAGGGAGAACACATATTTTCAGATGAACATGGGAGGGCAGAAGGCTGCCTAATACTGAAGCATCCCCAAACAACAAACCAAATGCAACAACTAGTAAAAGCATTCCAGGGTGAAGGTCTGCAGAAGACGGATTTGCATACGGTGATGTCATCCAAGCAGTGGGCCAAAGTTGGCTGGAACCCTCATCTGCATATAAAAAGAGAAAAGGGTTATGCAGGGCATGGCGGCCTTTTGCGGCACTTGGATGACCCCTAGTTTGCATTAAACACCTCCACCCTCCTTCGGTGTGGGGCTCATGTTGGCTATGCCCCAGCCCCTGAAGCATTCAAGCTGATTTCTTGCAGCAGCTGGGCACTGTAACAGCTCCAGAGCTGCTCTGTAAGGCAAGTAAAAGGGTGTGGGCCCTGCAGCACTACCTATAGTTCGCATTGTGCGTTGGAAGGCACAAAGTAAGCAGAAAGGAGGAGAAGTCAGGATAGTGCGCAAGGGCATAGAAGGGAGCGGCTCAAGAAAAGAGAAGTGGAAACAGACAGCAAACTAGGCTGGAGAGAGACCTGAGACAAAGAGATCTGAATTATACGAGAGCCGACCAGGGGAAACACAAATTATGCAGTCAAGTTTCCCACATTTGGGGAAATCGCAGGAGCAGCACACCCAGAGTGCAATGGGTGAGCCTTGCCCTGGGAGAAGCACCTTCATGATCATAGTATCTCACCTGGCAGGTAAGTAGGAGTTGGGCGAGAGCTGGGGAGGGTCGCTGCTCGGGTACTTCCCTGTAAAGTGAAGGAGATCCAACTGAGGCAGCACAAGGGAACTCTCGAAAGAAGAACAAGGCTAGAGGAAAATCTGAGACAAAGAAATCTGAGTTTTACCAGAGCTGACCAGAGGAAAGCACAAACACAGTCCCCCACTACCACAAATAATGCAGTTGAGTTTCCCACATTTGGGTAAATCACAGGGGTCAGCATACCCAAAATGCAATGAATGAACCTCACCCTGGGAGAACAATCTTCATGACCATGGTATCTCCTATGCAAAATAAGTATGATTTGGGATAGGGCTGGGGAGGGCCGCTGCTCATGCACATCTCTGTCAAGTAAAGGAGATTCAACTGAGGCAGCACAAGGGAACTCTCATCTGGGGACAACAACTGCAGGGAGAACACATTTTTTCAGATGAACATGGGAGGGCAGAAGGCTGCCTAATACTGAAGCACCCCCAAACAACAAACCAAATGCAACAACTAGTACAAGCATTCCTGGGGGAAGTTCTGCAGAAGACGGATTTGCATACGGTGATGTCATCCAAGCAGTGGGCCAAAGTTGGCTGGAACCCTCATCTGCATATGAAAAGAGAAAAGGGGTGTGCAGGGCATGGCGGCCTTTTGCGGCGCTTGGATGACCCTTAGTTCGCATTAAACACCCCCACCCTCCTTCGGTGTGGGGCTCATGTTGGCCATGCCCCATCCCCTGAAGCATTCAAGCTGATTTCTTGCAGCAGCTTGGCACTGTAACAGCTCCAGAGCTGCTCTGTAAGGCAAGTAAAAGGGTGTGGGCCCTGCAGCACTACCTGTAGTTTGCATTGTGCATTGGAAGGCACAAAGTAAGCAGACAGGAGGAGAAGTCAGGATAGTGCACAAGGGTATAAAAGCGAGTTTCCCACATTTGGGAAAATCACAGGGGTCAGCATACCCAGAATGCAATGAATGAACCTCACCCTGGGAGAACAATCTTCATGACCATGGTATCTCCTATGCAAAATAAGTATGATTTGGGATAGGGCTGGGGAGGGCCGCTGCTCAGGCACATCTCTGTCAAGTAAAGGAGATTCAACTGAGGCAGCACAAGGGAACTCTCATCTGGGGACAACAACTGCAGGGAGAACACTTATTTTCAGATGAAAATCTTGGTCATGCTCTGGTTTCTCTTCAGAACGAACAAATCTTTCGCCTTTTACTAAAGATTTCTGTGGAGAGGAGCAAAACCGAGTTTTATCTCAATCTTTGCATGCCCCATATTATTGGGGTTTCTTTTATCAGTTTAAAGACAGAACGAGTGTGCTTTCTTGTTAGCTTTAATGTAAGCTCATTTGCATAGAAATGACAGTAAATGTTTGTTTCTTTTCAAACAGAACTTTCTTGACCATGCTACTTGCTTGAAAGATCTGGGAGCACATGGAATACAGTACAAACCATGCTTATAGCAAGGAGAAGCCAGGTGAGAAATCTGCTTTCTTTCAAGTTGGGCGCTCACTTTGATCTGAATGAGGACTGCTGGCACAGCATTTAGGCGACAGGTGGAATCTTGGTCATACTCTGGTTTCTCTTCAGAACGAACAAATCTTTCGCCTTTTATTAAAGATTTCTGTGGAGAGGAGCAAAACTGAGTTTTATCTCAATTTTTGCATGCCCCATATTATTGGGGTTTCTTTTATCAGTTTAAAGACAGAACGAGTGTGCTTTCTTGTTAGCTTTAATGTAAGTTTATTTGCATAACAATGACTATAAATGTCTGTTTCTTTTCAAGCAGAACTTTCTTGACCATACTAATTGCTTGAAAGATCTGGGAGCACATGGAAAAGAGTACAAACCATGTTTATAGCAAGGGGAAGCCTGGTGAGAAATCTGCTTTCTTTCATTCAAATTGGGTGCTCACTTTGATCTGAATGAGAACTGCTGGCATGGCACTCAGGCGACAGGTGGAATCTTGGTCATGCTCTGGTTTCTCTTCAGAACTAACAAATATTTCGCCTTTTATTAAAGATTTCCGTGGAGAGGAGCAAAACTGAGTTTTATCTCAATTTTTGCATGCCCCATATTATTGGGGTTTCTTTTATCAGTTTAAAGACAGAACGAGTGTGCTTTCTTGTTAGCTTTAATGTAAGTTTATTTGCATAACAATGACAGTAAATGTTTGTTTCTTTTCAAACAGAACTTTCTTGACCATGCTACTTGCTTGAAAGATCTGGGAGCACATGGAAAACAGTACAAACCATGCAGTATCACAAGAGCCTTTATTTGATCTTTCATGAAGATAGAGCAGAATTGAGGACACGTCAACAATTTCTGCCGAAGGTGGTTCATCTTTCCACATGGTGCCTTTGGCCACTGACACCTTCGTTGAGTCAAAGTCTCTGGCTGTGGTCAGAACTTTGAAAATTTATGTCACCAGAACGGTTCAGATTAGGAAAACAGAGGCTCTGTTTGTCCTGTATGCTCCCATCAGGATTGGGTGTCCTGCTTCCATGTAGACCATTATGCGCTGGATCTGTGGTAAGATTCAGCATGCTCGTTCCACGGCAGGATTGCCGTTACTGAAGTAGGTGAAGACCCATTCTACTAGAAAGGTGGGTTCATCCTTGGCAGCTGGTCGGGGAGTCTCGGCATTGCAACTTTGCCGAGCAGCTATTTAGTAAACACTTTTGCTAAGTTTTACAAGTTTGATACCTTGGCTGATGATAACCTTAAGTTGGGTCATTCGGTGCTGCAGAGTCGTACGCACTCTCCCACCCGTTCAAGAGCTTTGGTATAACCCCATGGTTCTTAATGTGACCCCAGCATCCTCTAGGTCGTATGAGAAAATAGGATTTTAATACCTACCGGTAAATCCTTTTCTCTTAGTCTGTAGAGGATGCTGGGCACCCGTCCCAGTCCATACTGTGTCTGCAGTTATTACTTGTGGTTATACACATGTTGTGTTATGGTTCTGGTCAGCTTTTTGCTGCAATTGTTCATGCCGTTGGCTTGTGTTCTGTTGAATGCCACTTTCTGCGGCATGCTTAAGGTGTGAGCTGGTAAGATGCTCACCTTAGTTTAACAATAAATCCTTTCCTCGAAATGTCCGTCTCCCTGGGCACAGTTCCTATAACTGGAGTCTGGAGGAGGGGCATAGAGGGAGGAGCCAGTTCACACCCTTTGAAAGTCTTAAAGTGCCCATGTCTCTTGCGGATCCCGTCTATACCCCATGGTTCTTAATGTGACCCCAGCATCCTCTACGGACTAAGAGAAAAGAATGCCCTTGCGCACTATCCTGACTTCTCCTCCCGTCTGCTTACTTTGTGCCTTCCAACGCACAATGCGAACTACAGGTGGTGCTGCAGGGCCCACACCCTTTTACTTGCCTTACAGAACAGCTCTGGAGCTGTTACAGTGCCCAGCTGCTGCAAGAAATCAGCTTGAATGCTTCAGGGGATGGGGCATGGCCAACATGAGCCCCACACCAAAGGAGGGTGGGGGTGTTTAATGTGAACTAGGGGTCATCCAAGCACTGCAAAAGGCCGCCATGCCCTGCATGCCCTTTTTCTCTTTTCATATGCAGATGAGGGTTCCAGTCAACTTTGGCCCACTGCTTGGATAACATCACCGTATGCAAATCCGTCTGCTGCAGACCTTCCCCCAGGAATGCTTGTACTAGTTGTTGCATATGGTGCTTCAGTATTAGGCAGCCTTCCGCCCTCCCATGTTCATCTGAAAAGATGTGGTCTCCCTGCAGTTGTTGTCCCCAGACGAGAGTTCCCTTGTGCTTCCTCAGTTGAATCTCCTTAACTTGACGGGGGAGGGGCTGCCCGAGCAGCCACCCTCCCCAGCCCTATCCCAACTCATCCTTATTTTGCATATGAGATCTCTTGATCATGAAGATTGTTCTCACAGGGTGAGGTTCATCCATTATATTTTAAAATAGGAAGGTACAAATTACATATTTGAATTGCATCTATGTGCTGGATTCAAATGTCCCCCCCCCCCCTTCCTTTCTCAATTGTGCCCGTCAGCAGCTATTCTAAGGTTGCTGCCAATGGGTGTGACATATTAATTTCTTCTGTGGGGTACACTGGACTCCACAAGGATTCACATTGGGGTGTAGAGTAGGATCTTGATCTGAGGCACCAACCGGCTCAAAGCTTTTGACTGTTCCCAAGAAGCTCAGTGCATTCTCCTCTATAACCCCGCTTCCATGAACAGGGAGCTCAGTTTGTAGTTGGTGCCTTCAGTAGCAGGCCGCTTAACAGGGGCCTGCCTCAGGCAGCCTATTCTTAGCTATTAATTTTGACAAGAAAAGAAGAACTTGTTTTATGAGAATCTACAAGGGCTGCAGCAGGCTAGGTCTAATAGACATCTTTACTGCAGCTTCATCACTCCCAGCGGCGCTGTATACTCCCGTGCCCTGGTTGCTGGGTCACTGCAGCGGAGGCTCCGGTTTCATCCTAAGGTCAGTCACACACACACCACCCTTCCGGATCACGAGGCCGCTGATGAAGGGGAGCGAGGCCGTAGGGGGTGGGCCGTGTGCGCACTGCGGTGGATACTGATTACTGGGCAGCCGCTCCACTAGCCACCAGGTACAGTTAAGGAGCACAGGTCTGGGGGTTTTTCTCCTATATTAACCCAATTTTGTACTGCCCGCAGCGCATTGTGATAGGTAATAGGGCCTGATTCAGGTTGGATTGCAATCACAATAAGCGATCCAACTGCAAAAATTGCTAAGAGCATACGCATGTGCCTGCATTTTCTGCGGCACCCCGCAGAGAATGTGATCGCCTCTGCCTGTCAATCGGGGCGGGGAAGGGGGGGAGAGGTGGGTCAGCAACACTCCATTTCCAAGTCAGAGATGGAGCGGTGCGGGGGCAAGGCTTCAAAATGGGGTCTGCAACAGAGGAGACACAGGAGGCATGGTCACAGCGGCTGTATGACATCACATTCAGCCGCTGTGATCACAAAAATGGTGGCGGCTTCCTGCGCGCACATACAGACTGCCCCAGCAGGAGCCTACACCATTTTTTATGATCACGCTGAACTGCAGTGCGACTGCAATTACAGCATGGTCAAGAAGGGAGGCGTCATGCTGGGTGGCCATGCCCTGTCACTGTGCAGGAGCCAGCACCGCTCACACACTAGTCCCCGGGTGCAGCCCCCAACCCCCGGGACACCCGGAGCAACAAAATGTAGATTCAGGCCACCAGGCCACGCCCCTACCTATGAAACCATGCCTCCTTTTTACCATTGCGCTGCTTATCTGCGCGCACTGCATTACAATCTCCCTCGCCACCTCTCTGGGTGTCACCAGTGATAGTGACACCTCTGCCATGCTTGTAGCAGCTGGTCCTAAGATCTACGCCTCAAACCCTGAGTGTTTGCCCTTGTGACTTGTTGATCATCATAGCGAAGCAGATGCTTACAGAAAACTGCAGGGGCTTAGATTGAAAATAAAAAAATTGATGGGTATAAGGTAGAGAGGAGCAGGTTCGGTTCTCCGAGAACCGAATTCCCCACAAACTCCACGTGGTTTACACTGGTCCAAGGCAGGCTCGGTTGTTCCCGCCTGACTCGGAAAACCTGAACAAGGGAAAATGTCATCATCCCGCTGTCGGATTCTCGCGAGATTCGGATTCCATATAAAGAGCTGCGCGTTGCTGCCATTTTTACTCGTGCATTGAAGAGAGAGCGGAGAGGACGTGGCTATGTTCTCTCAGTGGAAATCTCAATATCAGTGCTCAGTATCAGTGGTTACTTATTGCTGCTCAGTAATACTAGTAGTGTGTCTCTCCTGCTCAGTGTCAGTTCTCAGTAGTATCCTCATCAGTGCTCAGTATCACTGCTCATTGTCTTGTGCTGCATTGTGGTGCTCAGCATACTACAGTACATTACTAATAGTCCAGTGCTGCATCTTGCTGCTCAGTGTCAGTTCTAGTATCCTCATCAGTGCTCACTATCACTGCTCATTGCATTGTGGTGTTCTGTATACTACAATAACATAGTAATATAGTAACATAGTTTTTGAGGTTGAATAGAGGCAAATTGCCCATCGTGTTCAACCTGTTTTAAGTTGTGATGATTCTACATACTTGCTGAATAATGTTTTATGACTAGTTAGCTACTATAACTCATGTTACCCCCGGATTAACCATGTTGATATTTTAAGTATTATAACCTTGGATAGCTTTTTCATTCAGAAATGTATCCATTCCTTTTTTAAATCCAATTACAGAGTCCGCCATTACCACCTTCCCTGGCAGGGAATTCCACATCCTGATTGCCCTAACAGTGAAGAATCCTTTCCTCCATTGCGTTCTGAACTTTCCTCCAGTCGCAGCGAGTGACCACGTGTTCTTTTAATAAATAATTCCTCTGATAACTCTTTGTTATGTATCTTTACATATTTGAAGATATTAATAATATCTCCTCTTAGGCACCTCTTTTCTAGTGTATAAATATTCAGCCTAGTAAGTCTTTCCTTATAGTCAAGTACTTTTAGGCCTTTAATCAATTTAGTCTTCAGGATCTCTTACACTTCCATGAGCAGCAGAGTAGTGCAATGGAAGCATGCTGGGCCCATACCCCAGAGGTCGATTGATCGAAACTATCCTCTGCTATGTGCATTTTTTTTTTTATAATTAAAGTAATCAAAAACTGGGATTGATATTTTGGCTCTTTTATTTTTACTTAAAGTACAATAACTTTTATCATTTTAATTTGTTTTAATAGTATATTGACAGCATTGTTTTCTTTAAAAAATCCACTTAATTTTCTTTACCCTATTACTGAAATGGTAATTGACAAAAACAAACTACATTGTCACCAGAAGAGCAATGCAAAATGTACAAGTGATATATGAAAATCATCTTCCATCTTGAATTTCAATGATGCATTGGGACAACAATTTGTGAGAAACATCTTCACCCATAAAGAAAGATTTTCTTAATTCCTTACCTGTGTGCTGATTAGATATCACCTTGTTTTCACATTAAACAGACTTCCCCATGAGGAAGCAGCAATGATGCAGTGACGTTTCCTGGTGTCAACCTGTATTATTTCAGTAGACATTGAAATGAGGATGCATCTTTGATGCCTTTCCAATGAAGCAAGTTTAATTCAGTAATAGGTGAAAAACCATTCCTACAAAGGTGTTAATCAGAGACTTGGCTTTGTGGACACTTTTCAGAGAGCAAATTTGTTAGCATAAACATAAAATCAGAAAATGAAGAGCTGTTTAATCACTCAATTGTACTTTTCTGCCAGCATAATTTTTTTTCTCTGCAACCCACTGCTAAATTGTGCTTCCTAGCTGTTTTTTTATAAAATCACTTAATCAAATCTAACTCTGATTACATCAGAGAAGGCCAGGTACCCTACACCATAAGGGGGGTTTTTGAAATTTTGACTTGTCTACTTAAAGATCACCAAAATCTGATTACAAGGTCAATTACATCCCTGGGTGGGATTGAACCACCAACCTTTTGGTTAATAGCCAAACATGCTAACCGATTGCGCCACAGAGACACCTTGCAAAAGTCAATACTGACAAAGGCTAATAAGCATTCATCTAGAACGTTTCCTAGAAAAACTTTAAAAAGTCAATAATCTGGAGAATTTTTGTAAGAAACACATTGGTACTTTCCCATGATGAGTGAGTGCTTCAGGATTTCTTGCACTTACATGGGCTATTAACCAAAAGGTTGGTGGTTCAATCCCACCCAGGGATGTAATTGACCTTGTCAACAGATTTTGGTGATCTTTAAGAAGACAAGTCAAAATTTCATACCCCCTCTTATGGTGTAGGGTACCTGGCCTTCTCTGACGTAATCAGAGTTAGATTTAATTAAGTGATTTTATAAAAAACAGCTAGGAAGCACAATTTAGCAGTGGGTTGCAGAGAAAAAAATAACATTTTAAACCTACCGGTAATTTTTTTTTCTCGTAGTCCGTAGAGGATGATGGGGACTCCGTAAGGACCATGGGGGATAGACGGGCTCCGCAGCAGACATGGGCACTTTAAGAAAGACTTTTGATCTGGGTGTGCACTGGCTCCTCCCTCTATGCCCCTCCTCCATACCTCAGTTAGAGAAACTGTGCCCAGAGGAGACGGACAGTACGAGGAAAGGATTTTTGTTAATCCAAGGTCAAGATTCATACCAGCCACACCAATCACACCGTATAACTTGTGATATACTACCCAGTTAACAGTATGAAAACAACATAGCATCAGTCCAAGACCGATGAAAACTAACATATAACCCTTATGTAAGCAATAACTATATACAAGTCTTGCAGAAGTAGACCGCACTTGGGACGGGCACCCAGCATCCTCTACGGACTACGAGAAAAAGATTTACCGGTAGGTTTAAAATCTTATTTTCTCTTACGTCCTAGAGGATGCTGGGGACTCCGTAAGGACCATGGGGATTATACCAAAGCTCCCAAACGGGCAGGAGAGTGCGGATGACTCTGCAGCACTGATTGAGCAAACAGGAGGTCCTCCTCAGCCAGGGTATCAAACTTATAGAACTTTGCAAAGGTGTTTGAACCAACTTTGACCCACTGCATGGATGACATCACCATATGCAAATCCATCTGCGGCAGGCCTTCCCCCAGGAATGCTTGAACTAGTTGTTGCATTTGGTTTGTTGTTTGGGGGTGCTTCAGTATTAGGCAGCCTTCTGCCCTCCCATGTTCATCTGAAAATATGTGTTCTCCCTGCAGTTGTTGTCCCCAGATGAGAGTTCCCTTGTGCTGCCTCAGTTGAATCTCCTTTACTTGACAGAGATGTGCCTGAGCAGCGGCCCTCCCCAGCCCTATCCCAAATCATACTTATTTTGCATAGGAGATACCATGGTCATGAAGATTGTTCTCCCAGGGTTAGGTTCATTCATTGCATTCTGGGTATGCTGACCCCTGTGATTTCCCCAAATGTGGGAAACTCAACTGCATTATTTGTGGTAGTGGGGGACTGTGTTTGTGCTTTCCTCTGGTCAGCTCTGGTAAAAGTCAGATTTCTTTGTCTCAGATCTTCCTCTAGCCTTGTTCTTCTTTCGAGAGTTCCCTTGTGCTGCCTCAGTTGGATCTCCTTCACTTGACAGGGGGGTGCCCGAGCAGCGACCCTCCCCAGCTCTAGCCCAACTCCTACTTTACTGCCAGGTGAGATACTATGATCATGAAGATGCTTCTCCCAGGGCAAGGCTCACCCATTGCACTCTGGGTGTGCTGCCCCTGCGATTTCCCCAAATGTGGGAAACTTGACTGCATAATTTGTGTTTCCCCTGGTCGGCTCTCATATAATTCAGATCTCTTTGTCTCAGGTCTCTCTCCAGCCTAGTTTGCTGTCTGTTTCCACTTCTTTTTTCTTGAGCCCCTCCCTTCTATACCCTTGTGCACTATCCTGACTTCTCCCGTCTCCTTACTTTGTGCCTTCCAACGCACAATGCAAACTACAGGTAGTGCTGCAGGGCCCACACCCTTTTACTTGCTTTACAGAGCAGCTCTGGAGCTGTTACAGTGCCCAGCTGCTGCAAGAAATCAGCTTGAATGCTTCAGGGGCTGGGGCATAGCCAACATGAGCCCCACACCGAAGGAGGGTGGAGGTGTTTAATGCGAACTAGGGGTCATCCAAGCGCCGCAAAAGGCCGCCATGCCCTGCACACCCCTTTATTCTTTTCATATGCAGACGAGGGTTGAAGCCAACTTTGACCCACTGCTTGGATGACATCACCATATTCAAATCCATCTGCTGCAGGCCTTCCCCCAGGAATGCTTGCACTAGTTGTTGCATTTGGTTTGTTATTTGGGGGTGCTTCAGTATTAGGCAGCCTTCTGCCCTCCCATGTTCATCTGAAAATATGTGTTCTCCCTGCAGTTGTTGTCCCCAGATGAGAGTTCCCTTGTGCTGCCTCAGTTGAATCTCCTTTACTTGACAGAGATGTGCCTGAGCAGCGGCCCTCCCCAGCCCTATCCCAAATCATACTTATTTTGCATAGGAGATACCATGGTCATGAAGATTGTTCTCCCAGGGTTAGGTTCATTCATTGCATTCTGGGTATGCTGACCCCTGTGATTTCCCCAAATGTGGGAAACTCAACTGCATTATTTGTGGTAGTGGGGGACTGTGTTTGTGCTTTCCTCTGGTCAGCTCTGGTAAAAGTCAGATTTCTTTGTCTCAGATCTTCCTCTAGCCTTGTTCTTCTTTCGAGAGTTCCCTTGTGCTGCCTCAGTTGGATCTCCTTCACTTGACAGGGGGGTGCCCGAGCAGCGACCCTCCCCAGCTCTAGCCCAACTCCTACTTACCTGCCAGGTGAGATACTATGATCATGAAGATGCTTCTCCCAGGGCAAGGCTCACCCATTGCACTCTGGGTGTGCTGCCCCTGCGATTTCCCCAAATGTGGGAAACTTGACTGCATAATTTGTGTTTCCCCTGGTCGGCTCTCATATAATTCAGATCTCTTTGTCTCAGGTCTCTCTCCAGCCTAGTTTGCTGTCTGTTTCCACTTCTTTTTTCTTGAGCCCCTCCCTTCTATACCCTTGTGCACTATCCTGACTTCTCCCGTCTGCTTACTTTGTGCCTTCCAACGCACAATGCAAACTACAGGTAGTGCTGCAGGGCCCACACCCTTTTACTTGCTTTACAGAGCAGCTCTGGAGCTGTTACAGTGCCCAGCTGCTGCAAGAAATCAGCTTAAATGCTTCAGGGGCTGGGGCATAGCCAACATGAGCCCCACACCGAAGGAGGGTAGAGGTGTTTAATGCGAACTAGGGGTCATCCAAGCGCCGCAAAAGGGCGCCATGCCCTGCACACCCCTTTTTTCTTTTCATATGCAGACGAGGGTTGAAGCCAACTTTGACCCACTGCTTGGATGACATCACCATATGCAAATCCATCTGCTGCAGGCCTTCCCCCAGGAATGCTTGCACTAGTAGTTGCATTTGGTTTGTTGTTTGGGGGTGCTTCAGTTTTAGGCAGCCTTCTGCCCTCCCATGTTCATCTGAAAATATGTGTTCTCCCTGCAGTTGTTGTCCCCAGATGAGAGTTCCCTTGTGCTGCCTCAGTTGAATCTCCTTTACTTGACAGAGATGTGCCTGAGCAGCGGCCCTCCCCAGCCCTATCCCAAATCATACTTATTTTGCATAGGATATACCATGGTCATGAAGATTGTTCTCCCAGGGTTAGGTTCATTCATTGCATTCTGGGTATGCTGACCCCTGTGATTTCCCCAAATGTGGGAAACTCAACTGCATTATTTGTGGTAGTGGGGGACTGTGTTTGTGCTTTCCTCTGGTCAGCTCTGGTAAAAGTCAGATTTCTTTGTCTCAGATCTTCCTCTAGCCTTGTTCTTCTTTCGAGAGTTCCCTTGTGCTGCCTCAGTTGGATCTCCTTCACTTGACAGGGGGGTGCCCGAGCAGCGACCCTCCCCAGCTCTAGCCCAACTCCTACTTACCTGCCAGGTGAGATACTATGATCATGAAGATGCTTCTCCCAGGGCAAGGCTCACCCATTGCACTCTGGGTGTGCTGCCCCTGCGATTTCCCCAAATGTGGGAAACTTGACTGCATAATTTGTGTTTCCCCTGGTCGGCTCTCATATAATTCAGATCTCTTTGTCTCAGGTCTCTCTCCAGCCTAGTTTGCTGTCTGTTTCCACTTCTTTTTTCTTGAAACCCTCCCTTTTATACCCTAGTGCACTATCCTGACTTCTCCCGTCTGCTTACTTTGTGCCTTCCAACGCACAATGCAAACTACAGGTAGTGCTGCAGGGCCCACACCCTTTTACTTGCTTTACAGAGCAGCTCTGGAGCTGTTACAGTGCCCAGCTGCTGCAAGAAATCAGCTTGAATGCTTCAGGGGCTGGGGCATAGCCAACATGAGCCCCACACCGAAGGAGGGTGGAGGTGTTTAATGCGAACTAGGGGTCATCCAAGCGCTGCAAAAGGCCGCCATGCCCTGCACACCCCTTTATTCTTTTCATATGCAGACGAGGGTTGAAGCCAACTTTGACCCACTGCTTGGATGACATCACCATATTCAAATCCATCTGCTGCAGGCCTTCCCCCAGGAATGCTTGCACTAGTTGTTGCATTTGGTTTGTTGTTTGGGGGTGCTTCAGTATTAGGCAGCCTTCTGCCCTCCCATGTTCATCTGAAAATATGTGTTCTCCCTGCAGTTGTTGTCCCCAGATGAGAGTTCCCTTGTGCTGCCTCAGTTGAATCTCCTTTACTTGACAGAGATGTGCCTGAGCAGCGGCCCTCCCCAGCCCTATCCCAAATCATACTTATTTTGCATAGGAGATACCATGGTCATGAAGATTGTTCTCCCAGGGTGAGGTTCATTCATTGCATTCTGGGTATGCTGACCCCTGTGATTTCCCCAAATGTGGGAAACTCGACTGCATTATTTGTGGTAGTGGGGGACTGTGTTTGTGCTTTCCTCTGGTCAGCTCTGGTAAAAGTCAGATTTCTTTGTCTCAGATCTTCCTCTAGCCTTGTTCTTCTTTCGAGAGTTCCCTTGTGCTGCCTCAGTTGGATCTCCTTCACTTGACAGGGGGTGCCCAAGCAGCAATCCTCCACAGCTCTAGCCCAACTCCTACTTACCTGCCAGGTGAGATACTATGATCTTCACTGTTAGGGCAATCAGGATGTGGAATTCCCTGCCAGGGAAGGTGGTAATGGTGGACTCTGTAATTGGATTTAAAAAAGGAATGGATACATTTCTGAATGAAAAAGCTATCCAAGGTTATAATACTTAAAATATCAACATGGTTAATCCAGGGGGAACATGAGTTGTAGTAGTTAACTAGTCATAAAACATTGTGAAGGCAGGGGAGAAGAACAAGCGCCATATGGTGTAGTATTTTGAATAAATTGGAGTGATAGATAGGTATATACGAAGTAAGTACCGGATAGATTCTTGAGATTAGGCCTGTCTGTCTCACTAAATTCTTTGTGGCTGTTCCCCACCTAGGAGACAAAAGATCATCGCCATATGGTGTAGTAACCTCAGATATATCTTGGGGTACCCTCCCCTCTATTTCATGCGTACCAAAAGGAAAATTCAATATAGCATATAGGATATATTTATATCCAGGTAGATCAAGTCGGTCCAATATGATGTAATGGCTGAATCAGTCGACTGTTGCTGCCTTATATAGTATTATCAATAAAAAATTTTAATCCACAAAATAATAATACAAATTCAGATAAAAAATAAATAAAACAAATCAGAAAATCTTAGCTGATTGGTGTAGGCAGTAGTTAGGTCAGTCTCAACGCGTTTCGCCTCCAGGGCTTCCTCAGGAGAATACATCATATCAAAAGATACACATATTTATAGTGCTTTCAGTTTCATTTTGGCCAGCACTTCCGGTTCGCGTCATTTCCGGAACCGGAAGTGCTCGGTCCGACTTACATACTAAATGCATATGTGGCTTGATATTTAACATTAGATTGCATTGGTGGTGCAGTGTTAATATAAATTTTAGATCAGTCTGTATAAGTAGCGCAAGACGGACATAGAGTCCGTTTGCTCCGTGAAACCGGAAGTGACGCGGCTCGTCCCGGCCACTGCCGCGTCACTTCCGGTTTAGGTTAGAACCGGAAGTGCTGGCCAAAACGAAACTGAAAGCACTATAAATATGTGTATCTTTTGATATGATGTATTCTCCTGAGGAAGCCCTGGAGGCGAAACGCGTTGAGACTGACCTAACTACTGCCTACACCAATCAGCTAAGATTTTCTGATTTGTTTTATTTATTTTTTATCTGAATTTGTATTATTATTTTGTGGATTAAAATTTTTTATTGATAATACTATATAAGGCAGCAACAGTCGACTGATTCAGCCATTACATCATATTGGACCGACTTGATCTACCTGGATATAAATATATCCTATATGCTATATTGAATTTTCCTTTTGGTACGCATGAAATAGAGGGGAGGGTACCCCAAGATATATCTGAGGTTACTACACCATATGGCGATGATCTTTTGTCTCCTAGGTGGGGAACAGCCACAAAGAATTTAGTGAGACAGACAGGCCTAATCTCAAGAATCTATCCGGTACTTACTTCGTATATACCTATCTATCACTCCAATTTATTCAAAATACTACACCATATGGCGCTTGTTCTTCTCCCCTGCCTTCACAGAATTTCATGACTGAACATACCCAAGTCATATTCTGAAGAACTGAGCAGCCACCAAAGAAGTTTGGAGAGGTGTTTTCTGACGGGGCATCCACAACTGACTGAATCCAAACAGTAGAACCTGTTTGACGACCCTTTGCTTTAAAGGAATATTTGGACGCGAGACTAAGCGCACTGACCTTAAAAAAACTCCCAGTCATAAAACATTATTCAGCAAGTATGTAGAATCATCACAACTTAAAACAGGTTGAACACGATGGGCAATTTGCCTCTTTTCAACCTCAAAAACTATATTACTATATGTTACTATATTACTATGTTACTGTAGTATACAGAACACCACAATGTAATGAGCAGTGATAGTGAGCACTGATGAGGATACTAGAACTGACACTGAGCAGCAAGATGCAGCACTGGACTATTAGTAATGTACTGTAGTATGCTGAGCACCACAATGCAGCACAAGACAATGAGCAGTGATACTGAGCACTGATGAGGATACTACTGAGAACTGACACTGAGCAGGAGAGACACACTACTAGTATTACTGAGCAGCAATAAGTAACCACTGATAATGAGCACTGATATTGAGATTTCCACTGAGAGAACATAGCCACGTCCTCTCCGCTCTCTCTTCAATGCACGAGTAAAAATGGCGGCAACGCGCAGCTCTTTATATGAAATCCGAATCTCGCGAGAATCCGACAGCGGGATGATGACATTTTCCCTTGTTCAGGTTTTCCGAGTCAGGCGGGAACAACCGAGCCTGCCTCGGACCAGTGTAAACCACGTGGAGTTCGTGGGGAATTCGGTTCTCGGAGAACCGAACCCGCTCCTCTCTACCTTATACCCATAATTTTTTTTATTTTCAATCTAAGCCCCTGCAGTTTTCTGTAAGCATCTGCTTCGCTATGATGATCAACAAGTCACAAGGGCAAACACTCAGGGCTTGAGGCGTAGATCTTAGGACCAGCTGCTACAAGCATGGCAGAGGTGTCACTATCACTGGTGACACCCAGAGAGGTGGCGAAGGAGATTGTAATGCAGTGCGCGCAGATAAGCAGCGCAATGGTAAAAAGGAGGCATGGTTTCATAGGTAGGGGCGTGGCCTGGTGGCCTGAATCTACATTTTGTTGCTCCGGGTGTCCCGGGGGTTGGGGGCTGCACCCGGGGACTAGTGTGTGAGCGGTGCTGGCTCCTGCACAGTGACAGGACATGGCCACCCAGCATGACGCCTCCCTTCTTGACCATGCTGTAATTGCAGTCGCACTGCAGTTCAGCGTGATCATAAAAAATGGTGTAGCCTTCTGCTGGTGCAGACTGTATGTGCGCGCAGGAAGCCGCCACCATTTTTGTGATCACAGCGGCTGAATGTGATGTCATACAGCCGCTGTGACCACGCCCCCTGTGTCTCCTCCGTTGCAGACCCCATTTTGAAGCCTTGCCCCCGCACCGCTCCATCCCTGACTTGGAAATGGAGTTTTGCTGACCCCCCTCTCCCCCCCTGCCCCGATTGACAGGCAGAGGCGATCGCATTCTCTGCGGGGTGCCGCAGAAAATGCAGGCACTTGCGTATGCTCTTAGCAATTTTTGCAGTTGGATCGCTTATTGTGATTGCAATCCAACCTGAATCAGGCCCTATTACCTATCGCAATGCGCTGCGGGCAGTACAAAATTGGTTTAATATGGGAGAAAAACCCCCAGACCTGTGCTCCTTAACTGTACCTGGTGGCTTGTGGAGCGGCTGCCCAGTAATCAGTGTCCACGCCAGTGCGCACACGGTCCACCCCCTACGGCCACGCTCCCCTTCATCAGCGGCCTCGTGATCCGGAAGGGCGGTGTGTGTGTGACTGACCTTAGGAAGAAACCGGAGCCTCCGCTGCAGTGACCCAGCAACCAGGGCACGGGAGTATACAGCGCCGCTGGGAGTGATGAAGCTGCAGTAAAGATGTCTATTAGACCTAGCCTGCTGCAGCCCTTGTAGATTCTCATAAAAAAAGTTCTTATTTTCTTGTCAAAATTAATAGCTAAGAATAGGCTGCCTGAGGCAGGCCCCTGTTAAGTGGCCTGCTACTGAAGGCACCAACTACAAACTGAGCTCCCTGTTCATGGAAGCGGGGTTATAGAGGAGAATGCGCTGAGCATCTTGGGAACAGTCAAAAGCTTTGAGCCGGTTGGTGCCTCAGATCAAGATCCTACTCTACACCCCAATGTGAATCCTTGTGGAGTCCAGTGTACCCCACAGAAGAAATTAATGTGTCACACCCATTGGCAGCAACCTTAGAATAGCTGCTGACGGGCACAATTGAGAAAGGAAGGGGGAGGAACATTTGAATCCAGCACATAGATGCAATTCAAATATGTAATTTGAACCTTCCTATTTTAAAATATAATGGATGAACCTCACCCTGTGAGAACAATCTTCATGATATAGAGATCTCATATGCAAAATAAGCATGAGTTGGGATAGGGCTGGGGAGGGTGGCTGCTCGGGCAAGCCCCTCCCCCGTCAAGTTAAGGAGATTCAACTGAGGAAGCACAAGGGAACTCTCGTCTGGGGACAACAACTGCAGGGAGACCACATCTTTTCAGATGAACATGGGAGGGCGGAAGGCTGCCTAATACTGAAGCACCATCAAATATCAAACCATATGCAATAACTAGTACAAGCATTCCTGGGGGAAGGTCTGCAGGAGACGAATTTGCATACGGTGATGTCATCCAAGCAGTGGGCCAAAGTTGGCTGGTACCCTCATCTGCATATGAAAAGAGAAAAGGGTTATGCAGGGCATGGCGGCCTTTTGCGGCGCTTGGATGACCCCTAGTTCGCATTAAACACCTCCACCCTCCTTCGGTGTGGGGCTCATGTTGGCTATGCCCCAGCCCCTGAAGCATTCAAGCTGATTTCTTGCAGCAGCTGGGCACTGTAACAGCTCCAGAGCTGCTCTGTAAGGCAAATAAAAGGGTGTGGGCCCTGCAGCACTACCTGTAGTTCGCATTGTGCGTTGGAAGGCACAAAGTAAGCAGACGGGAGAAGTCAGGATAGTGCGCAAGGGCATAGAAGGGAGCGGCTCAAGAAAAGAGAAGTGGAAACAGACAGCAAACTAGGCTGGAGAGAGACCTGAGACAAAGAGATCTGAATTATACGAGAGCCGACCAGGGGAAACACAAATTATGCAGTCAAGTTTCCCACATTTGGGGAAATCGCAGGGGCAGCACACCCAGAGTGCAATGGGTGAGCCTTGCCCTGGGAGAAGCACCTTCAAGATCATAGTATCTCACCTGGCAGGTAAGTAGGAGTTGGGCTAGAGCTGGGGAGGGTCGCTGCTCGGGCACCCCCCTGTCAAGTGAAGGAGATCCAACTGAGGCAGCACAATGGAACTCTCGAAAGAAGAACAAGGCTAGAGGAAGATCTGAGACAAAGAAATCTGACTTTTACCAGAGCTGACCAGCGGAAAACACAAACACAGTCCCCCACTACCACAAATAATGCAGGCGAGTTTCCCACATTTGGGGAAATCACAGGGGTCAGCATACCCAGAATGCAATGAATGAAACTCACCCTGGGTGAACAATTTTCATGACCATGGTGTCTCCTATGCAAAATAAGTATGATTTGGGATAGGGCTGGGGAGGGCCGCTGCTCAGGCACATCTCTGTCAAGTAAAGGAGATTCAACTGAGGCAGCACAAGGGAACTCTCATCTGGGGACAACAACTGCAGGGAGAACACATATTTTCAGATGAACATGGGAGGGCAGAAGGCTGCCTAATACTGAAGCACCCCCAAACAACAAACCAAATGCAACAACTAGTGCAAGCATTCCTGGGGGAAGGCCTGCAGCAGATGGATTTGCATATGGTGATGTTATCCAAGCAGTGGGTCAAAGTTGGCTTCAACCCTCATCTGCTTATGAAAAGAGAAAAGGGGCGTGCAGGGCATGGCAGCCTTTTGCGGTGCTTGGATGACCCCTAGATCGCATTAAACACCCCCACCCTCCTTTGGTGTGGGGCTCATGTTGGCCATGCCCCATCCCATGAAGCATTCAAGCTGATTTCTTGCAGCAGCTGGGCATTGTAACAGCTCCAGAGCTGCTCTGTAAGGCAAGTAAAAGGGTGTGGGCCCTGCAGCACTACCTGTAGTTTGCATTGTGCATTGGAAGGCACAAAGTAAGCAGACGGGAGGAGAAGTCAGGATAGTGCACAAGGGTATAGAAGGGAGGGGCTCAAGAAAAAAAGAAGTGGAAACAGACAGCAAACTAGGCTGGAGAGAGACCTGAGACAAAGAGATCTGAATTATACGAGAGCCGACCAGAGGAAACACAAATTATGCAGTCAAGTGTCCCACATTTGGGGAAATCGTAGGAGCAGCACACCCAGAGTGCAATGGGTGAGCCTTGCCCTGGGAGAAGCACCGTCCTGATTATAGTATCTCACCTGGGTGTGCTGCCCCTGCGATTTCCCCAAATGTGGGAAACTTGACTGCATAATTTGTGTTTCCCCTGGTCGGCTCTCATATAATTCAGATCTCTTTGTCTCAGGTCTCTCTCCAGCCTAGTTTGCTGTCTGTTTCCACTTCTTTTTTCTTGAGCCCCTCCCTTCTATACCCTTGTGGACTATCCTGACTTCTCCTCCTGTCTGCTTACTTTGTGCCTTCCAATGCACAATGCAAACTACAGGTAGTGCTGCAGGGCCCACACCCTTTTAGTTGCCTTACAGAGCAGCTCTGGAGCTGTTACAGTGCCAAGCTGCTGCAAGAAATCAGCTTGAATGCTTCAGGGGCTGGGGCATGGCCAACATGAGCCCCACACCAAAGGAGGGTGGGGGTGTTTAATGCGAACTAAGGGTCATCCAAGCGCCGCAAAAGGCCGCCATGCCCTGCATACCCCTTTTCTCTTTTCATATGCAGATGAGGGTTCCAGCCAACTTTGGCCCACTGCTTGGATGACATCACTGTATGCAAATCCGTCTTCTGCAGACCTTCCCCCAGGAATGCTTGTACTAGTTGTTGCATTTGGTTTGTTGTTTGGGGGTGCTTCAGTATTAGGCAGCCTTCTGCCCTCCCATGTTCATCTGAAAATATGTGTTCTCACTGCAGTTGTTGTCCCCAGATGGGAGTTCCCTTGTGCTGCCTCAGTTGAATCTCCTTTACTCTAAAACTTTTAAAACTTAGCAAAAGTGTTTACTAAATAGCTGCTCGGCAAAGTTGCAATGCCGAGACTCCCCGACCAGCTGCCCAGGATGAACCCACCTTTCTAGTAGAATGGGTCTTCACCTAATTCAGTAACGGCAATCCTGCCGTGGAATGAGCATGCTGAATCTTACCACAGATCCAGCGCATAATGGTCTACATGGACGCAGGACACCCAATCCTGTTGGGAGCATACAGGACAAACAGAGCCTCTGTTTTCCTAATCTGAACCGTTCTGGTGACATAAATTTTCAAAGTTCTGACCACAGCCAGAGACTTTGACTCAACGAAGGTGTCAGTGGCCCAAGGCACCATGTGGAAAGATGAACCACCTTCGGCAGAAATTGTTGACGTGTCCTCAATTCTGCTCTATCTTCATGAAAGATCAAATAAAGGCTCTTGTGATACTGCATGGTTTGTACTGTTTTCCATGTGCTCCCAGATCTTTCAAAAAAGAAGCATGGTCAAGAAAGTTCTGTTTGAAAAGAAACAACATTTACTGTCATTGTTATAGAATTTGGGAGAAAAAACAAGAAGAAATCTGCACTGTTGACGCACTGGACAGAATGAATGAATCATAAAATATAACCTTTATTAAGTATGTATTAAAATTGGATAAATATTAATATTATTATCCCAAACTGCAGTGAAACATAAAGGTTAAAATCACAGAACTAACATACATGTGCATAAGAAGAATAAAGAGATGTGAAAAAAAGGTTTAAAAAGCGTGTCCGTGTGTGATTATTTTTGAAGGCACAACCCTGGCGGGGTTGTTTATATAGATATATATGTTGCTAATAATCACTTTCTAGCGTAATGTTATTAAATAGCTGTTAGTATCTATGTCGTCAGGTACCACTGGGTCGTATCCTATATACTCCTGTGGGAAACTTGACTGCATAATTTGTGTTTCCCCTGGTCGGCTCTCGTATAATTCAGATCTCTTTGTCTCAGGTCTCTCTCCAGCCTAGTTTGCTGTCTGTTTCCACTTCTCTTTTCTTGAGCCGCTGCCTTCTATACCCTTGTGCACTCTCCTGACTTCTCCTGTCTGCTTACTTTGTGCCGTCCAACGCACAATGCAAACTACAGGTAGTGCTGCAGGGCCCACACCCTTTTACTTGCCTTACAGAGCAGCTCTGGAGCTGTTACAGTGCCCAGCTGCAGCAAGAAATCAGCTTGAATGCTTCAGGTGCTGGGGCATAGCCAACAAGAGCCCCACACCGACGGAGGGTGGAGGTGTTTAATGCAAACTAGGGGTCAGCCAAGCGCCGCAAAAGGCCGCCATGCCCTGCATGCCCCTTTTCTCTTTTCATATGCAGACGAGGGTTGAAGCCAACTTTGACCCACTGCTTGGATGACATCACCATATGCAAATCCATCTGCGGCAGGCCTTCCCCCAGGAATGCTTGCACTAGTTGTTGCATTTGGTTTGTTGTTTGGGGGTGCTTCAGTATTAGGCAGCCTTCTGCCCTCCCATGTTCATCTGAAAATATGTGTTCTCCCTGCAGTTGTTGTCCCCAGATGAGAGTTCCCTTGTGCTGCCTCAGTTGAATCTCCTTTACTTGACAGAGATGTGCCTGAGCAGCGGCCCTCCCCAGCCCTATCCCAAATCATACTTATTTTGCATAGGAGATACCATGGTCATGAAGATTGTTCTCCCAGGGTTAGGTTCATTCATTGCATTCTGGGTAGCTTACCTCTGTGATTTCCCCAAATGTGGGAAACTCAACTGCATTATTTGTGGTAGTGGGGGACTGTGTTTGTGCTTTCCTCTGGTCAGCTCTGGTAAAAGTCAGATTTCTTTGTCTCAGATCTTCCTCTAGCCTTGTTCTTCTTTCAAGAGTTCCCTTGTGCTGCCTCAGTTGGATCTCCTTCACTTGACAGGGGGGTGCCCGAGCAGCGACCCTCCCCAGCTCTAGCCCAACTCCTACTTACCTGCCAGGTGAGATACTATGATCATGAAGTTGCTTCTCCCAGGGCAAGGCTCACCCATTGCACTCTGGGTGTGCTGCCCCTGCGATTTCCCCAAATGTGGGAAACTTGACTGCATAATTTGTGTTTTCCCTAGTCGGCTCTCATATAATTCAGATCTCTTTGTCTCAGGTTTCTCTCCAGCCTAGTTTGCTGTCTGTTTCCACTTCTTTTTTCTTGAGCCCCTCCCTTCTACACCCTTGTGCACTATCCTGACTTCTCCTCCTGTCTGCTTACTTTGTGCCTTCCAATGCACAATGCAAACTACAGGTAGTGCTGCAGGGCCCACACCCTTTTACTTGCCTTACAGAGCAGCTCTGGAGCTGTTACAGTGCCAAGCTGCTGAAAGAAATCAGCTTGAATGCTTCAGGGGCTGGGGCATGGCCAACATGAGCCCCACACCGAAGGAGGGTGGGGGTGTTTAATGCGAACTAAGGGTCATCCAAGCGCCGCAAAAGGCCGCCATGCCCTGCATACCCCTTTTCTCTTTTCATATGCAGATGAGGGTTCCAGCCAACTTTGGCCCACTGCTTGGATGACATCACTGTATGCAAATCCGTCTTCTGCAGACCTTCCCCCAGGAATGCTTGTACTAGTTGTTGCATTTGGTTTGTTGTTTGGGGGTGCTTCAGTATTAGGCAGCCTTCTGCCCTCCCATGTTCATCTGAAAATATGTGTTCTCCCGGCAGTTGTTGTCCCCAGATGAGAGTTCCTTTGTGCTGCCTCAGTTGAATCTCCTTTACTTGACAGAGATGTGCCTGAGCAGCGGCCCTCCCCAGCCAATTCCCAAATCATACTTATTTTGCATAGGAGATACCATGGTCATAAAGATTGTTCTCCCAGGGTGAGGTTCATTCATTGCATTCTGGGTATGCTGACCCCTGTGATTTCCCCAAATGTGGGAAACTCAACTGCATTATTTGTGGTAGTGGGGGACTGTGTTTGTGTTTTCCTCTGGTCAGCTCTGGTAAAAGTCAGATTTCTTTGTCTCAGATCTTCCTCTAGCCTTGTTCTTCTTTCGAGAGTTCCATTGTGCTGCCTCAGTTTGATCTCCTTCACTTGACAGGGGGGTACCCAAGCAGCGACCCTCCCCAGCTCTAGCCCAACTCCTACATACCTGCCAGGTGAGATACTATGATCATGAAGGTGCTTCTCCCAGGGCAAGGCTCACCCATTGCACTCTGGGTGTGCTGCTCCTGCGATTTCCCCAAATGTGGGAAACTTGACTGCATAATTTGTGTTTCCCCTGGTCGGCTCTCGTATAATTCAGATCTCTTTGTCTCAGGTCTCTCTCCAGCCTAGTTTGCTGTCTGTTTCCACTTCTCTTTTCTTGAGCCGCTGCCTTCTATGCCCTTGTGCACTCTCCTGACTTCTCCTGTCTGCTTACTTTGTGCCTTCCAACGCACAATGCAAACTACAGGTAGTGCTGCAGGGCCCACACCCTTTTACTTGCCTTTCAGAGCAGCTCTGGAGCTGTTACAGTGCCCAGCTGCTGCAAGAAATCAGCTTGAATGCTTCAGGGGCTGGGGCATAGCCAACATGAGCCCCACACCGACGGAGGGTGGAGGTGTTTAATGCGAACTAAGGGTCATCCAAGCGCCGCAAAAGGCCGCCATGCCCTGCATACCCCTTTTCTCTTTTCATATGCAGATGAGGGTTCCAGCCAACTTTGGCCCACTGCTTGGATGACATCACCGTATGCAAATCCGTCTTCTGCAGACCTTTTCCCAGGAATGCTTGTACTAGTTGTTGCATTTGGTTTGTTGTTTGGGGGTGCTTCAGTATTAGGCAGCCTTCTGCTCTCCCATGTTCATCTGAAAATATCTGTTCTCCCTGCAGTTGTTGTCCCCAGATGAGAGTTCCCTTGTGCTGCCTCAGTTGAATCTCCTTTACTTGACAGAGATGTGCCTGAGCAGCGGCCCTCCCCAGCCCTATCCCAAATCATACTTATTTTGCATAGGAGATACCATTGTCATGAAGATTGTTCTCCCAGGGTGAGGTTCATTCATTGCATTCTGGGTATGCTGACCCCTGTGATTTCCCCAAATGTGGGAAACTCGACTGCATTATTTGTGGTAGTGGGGGACTGTGTTTGTGCTTTCCTCTGGTCAGCTCTGGTAAAAGTCAGATTTCTTTGTCTCAGATCTTCCTCTAGCCTTGTTCTTTTTTCGAGAGTTTCCTTGTGCTGCCTCAGTTGGATCTCCTTCACTTGACAGGGGGGTGCCCGAACAGCGACCCTCCCCAGCTCTAGCCCAACTCCTACTTACCTGCCAGGTGAGATACTATGATCAGGAAGGTGCTTCTCCCAGGGCAAGGCTCACCCAATGCACTCTGGGTGTGCTGCTCCTACGATTTCCCCAAATGTGGGACACTTGATTACATAATTTGTGTTTCCTCTGGTCGGCTCTCGTATAATTCAGATCTCTTTGTCTCAGGTCTCTCTCCAGCCTAGTTTGCTGTCTGTTTCCACTTCTCTTTTCTTGAGCCGCTCCCTTCTATGCCCTTGTGCACTATCCTGACTTCTCCCGTCTGCTTACTTTGTGCCTTCCAACGCACAATGCAAACTACAGGTAGTGCTGCAGGGCCCACACCCTTTTACTTGCTTTACAGAGCAGCTCTGGAGCTGTTACAGTGCCCAGCTGCTGCAAGAAATCAGCTTTAATGCTTCAGGGGCTGGGGCATAGCCAACATGAGCCCCACACCGAAGGAAGGTGGAGGTGTTTAATGCGAACTAGGGGTCATCCAAGCGCCGCAAAAGGCAGCCATGCCCTGCACACCCCATTTTTATTTTCATATGCAGACGAGGGTTGAAGCAAACTTTGACCCACTGCTTGGATGACATCACCATATGCAAATCCATCTGCTGCAGGCCTACTACCAGGAATGTTTGCACTAGTAGTTGCATTTGGTTTGTTGTTTGGGGGTGCTTCAGTATTAGGCAGCCTTCTGCCCTCCCATGTTCATCTGAAAATATGTGTTCTCCCTGCAGTTGTTGTCCCCAGATGAGAGTTCCCTTGTGTTGCCTCAGTTGAATCTCCTTTACTTGACAGAGATGTGCCTGAGCAGCGGCCCTCCCCAGCCCTATCCCAAATCATACTTATTTTGCATAGGAGATACCATGGTCATGAAGATTGTTCTCCCAGGGTGAGGTTCATTCATTGCACTCTGGGTATGCTGACCCCTGTGATTTCCCCAAATGTGGGAAACTCGACTGCATTATTTGTGGTAGTGGGGGACTGTGTTTGTGCTTTCCTCTGGTCAGCTCTGGTAAAAGTCAGATTTCTTTGTCTCAGATCTTCCTCTAGCCTTGTTCTTCTTTCGAGAGTTCCCTTGTGCTGCCTCAGTTGGATCTCCTTCACTTGACAGGGGGTGCCCGAGCAGCAATCCTCCACAGCTCTAGCCCAACTCCTACTTACCTGCCAGGTGAACTATGATCTTCACTGTTAGGGCAATCAGGATGTGGAATTCCCTGCCAGGGAAGGTGGTAATGGCGGACTCTGTAATTGGATTTAAAAAAGGAATGGATACATTTCTGAATGAAAAAGCTATCCAAGGTTATAATACTTAAAATATCAACATGGTTAATCCGGGGGTAACATGAGTTATAGTAGCTAACTAGTCATAAAACATTATTCAGCAAGTATGTAGAATCATCACAACTTAAAACAGGTTGAACACGATGGGCAATTTGCCTCTATTCAACCTCAAAAACTATGTTACTATATGTTACTATATTACTATGTTACTGTAGTATACAGAACACCACAATATAATGAGCAGTGATAGTGAGCACTGATGAGGATACTAGAACTGACACTGAGCAGCAAGATGCAGCACTGGACTATTAGTAATGTACTGTAGTATGCTGAGCACCACAATGCAGCACAAGACAATGAGCAGTGATACTGAGCACTGATGAGGATACTACTGAGAACTGACACTGAGCAGGAGAGACACACTACTAGTATTACAGAGCAGCAATAAGTAACCACTGATACTGAGCACTGATATTGAGATTTCCACTGAGAGAACATAGCCACGTCCTCTCCGCTCTCTCTTCAATGCACGAGTAAAAATGGCGGCAACGCGCAGCTCTTTATATGGAATCCGAATCTCGCGAGAATCCGACAGCGGGATGATGACATTTTCCCTTGTTCAGGTTTTCCGAGTCAGGCGGGAACAACCGAGCCTGCCTCGGACCAGTGTAAACCACGTGGAGTTCGTCGGGAATTCGGTTCTCGGAGAACCGAACCCGCTCCTCTCTACCTTATACCCATCAATTTTTTTATTTTCAATCTAAGCCCCTGCAGTTTTCTGTAAGCATCTGCTTCGCTATGATGATCAACAAGTCACAAGGGCAAACACTCAGGGCTTGAGGCGTAGATCTTAGGACCAGCTGCTACAAGCATGGCAGAGGTGTCACTATCACTGGTGACACCCAGAGAGGTGGCGAGGGAGATTGTAATGCAGTGCGCGCAGATAAGCAGTGCAATGGTAAAAAGGAGGCATGGTTTCATAGGTAGGGGCGTGGCCTGGTGGCCTGAATCTACATTTTGTTGCTCCGGGTGTCCCGGGGGTTGGGGGCTGCACCCGGGGACTAGTGTGTGTGCG
The DNA here is from genome assembly GCF_028390025.1 of Pseudophryne corroboree. NCBI lineage: Eukaryota > Metazoa > Chordata > Amphibia > Anura > Myobatrachidae > Pseudophryne > Pseudophryne corroboree. The sequence goes on along the minus strand of NW_026970494.1, from coordinate 2,286 downwards.
GTGCTGGCTCCTGCACAGTGACAGGGCATGGCCACCGAGCATGACGCCTCCATTCTTGACCATGCTGTAATTGCAGTCGCACTGCAGTTCAGCGTGATCATATAAAATGGTGTAGCCTCCTGCTGGTGCAGACTGTATGTGCGCGCAGGAAGCCGCCACCATTTTTGTGATCACAGCGGCTGAATGTGATGTCATACAGCCGCTGTGACCACGCCCCCTGTGTCTCCTCCGTTGCAGACCCCATTTTGAAGCCTTGCCCCCGCACCGCTCCATCCCTGACTTGGAAATGGAGTGTTGCTGACCCCCCTCTCCCCCCCCCCCCGCCCCGATTGACAGGCAGAGGCGATCGCATTCTCTGCGGGGTGCCGCAGAAAATGCAGGCACATGCGTATGCTCTTAGCAATTTTTGCAGTTGGATCGCTTATTGTGATTGCAATCCAACCTGAATCAGGCCCTATTACCTATCACAATGCGCTGCGGGCAGTACAAAATTGGGTTAATATAGGAGTAAAACTCCCAGACCTGTGCTCCTTAACTGTACCTGGTGGCTAGTGGAGCGGCTGCCCAGTAATCAGTGTCCACGCCAGTGCGCACACGGTCCACCCCCTACGGCCACGCTCCCCTTCATCAGCGGCCTCGTGATCCGGAAGGGCGGTGTGTGTGTGACTGACCTTAGGAAGAAACTGGAGCCTCCGCTGCAGTGACCCAGCAACCAGGGCACGGGAGTATACAGCGCCGCTGGGAGTGATGAAGCTGCAGTAAAGATGTCTATTAGACCTAGCCTGCTGCAGCCCTTGTAGATTCTCATAAAACAAGTTCTTCTTTTCTTGTCAAAATTAATAGCTAAGAATAGGCTGCCTGAGGCAGGCCCCTGTTAAGAGGCCTGCTACTGAAGGCACCAACTACAAACTGAGCTCCCTGTTCATGGAAGCGGGGTTATAGAGGAGAATGCACTGAGCATCTTGGGAACAGTCAAAAGCTTTGAGCCGGTTGGTGCCTCAGATCAAGATCCTACTCTACACCCCAATGTGAATCCTTGTGGAGTCCAGTGTACCCCACAGAAGAAATTAATGTGTCACACCCATTGGCAGCAACCTTAGAATAGCTGCTGACGGGCACAATTGAGAAAGGAAGGGGGGGGGGACATTTGAATCCAGCACATAGATGCAATTCAAATATGTAATTTGTACCTTCCTATTTTAAAATATAATGGATGAACCTCACCCTGTGAGAACAATCTTCATGATCAAGAGATCTCATATGCAAAATAAGTATGAGTTGGGATAGGGCTGGGGAGGGTGGCTGCTCGGGCAGCCCCTCCCCCGTCAAGTTAAGGAGATTCAACTGAGGACGCACAAGGGAACTCTCGTCTGGGGACAACAACTGCAGGGAGACCACATCTGTTCAGATGAACATGGGAGGGTGGAAGGCTGCCTAATATTGAAGCACCATCAAATATCAAACCATATGCAACAACTAGTACAAGCATTCCAGGGGGAAGGTCTGCAGAAGACGGATTTGCATACGGTGATGTCATCCTAGCAGTGGACCAAAGTTGGCTGGAACTCTCATCTGCATATGAAAAGAGAAAAGGGGCATGCAGGGCATGGCGGCCTTTTGCGGTGCTTGGATGACCCCTAGTTCGCATTAAACACCCCCACCCTCCTTTGGTGTGGGGCTCATGTTGGCCATGCCCCATCCCCTGAAGCATTCAAGCTGATTTCTTGCAGCAGCTGGGCACTGTAACAGCTCCAGAGCTGTTCTGTAAGGCAAGTAAAAGGGTGTGGGCCCTGCAGCACCACCTGTAGTTCGCATTGTGCGTTGGAAGGCACAAAGTAAGCAGACGGGAGGAGAAGTCAGGATAGTGCGCAAGGGCATCCTTTTCTCTTAGTCCGTAGAGGATGCTGGGGTCACATTAAGAACCATGGGGTATAGACGGGATCCGCAAGAGACATGGGCACTTTAAGACTTTCAAAGGGTGTGAACTGGCTCCTCCCTCTATGCCCCTCCTCCAGACTCCAGTTATAGGAACTGTGCCCAGGGAGACGGACATTTCGAGGAAAGGATTTATTGTTAAACTAAGGTGAGCATCTTACCAGCTCACACCTTAAGCATGCCGCAGAACGTGGCATTCAACAGAACACAAGCCAACGGCATGAACAATTGCAGCAAAAAGCTGACCAGAACCATAACACAACATGTGTATAACCACAAGTAATAACTGCAGACACAGTATGGACTGGGACGGGTGCCCAGCATCCTCTACGGACTAAGAGAAAAGGATTT